>NC_090063.1:11108498-11353015 GCF_038355195.1 Osmerus mordax | reverse complement strand
TAGTTAGACTTGTACCGTTAGTATACTTAGACTTGTACACCCCTATTCAAGAGTTATGACCCCTATATGTTGAATGTATGCACCTTCCTGCCAAAGTAAATTCCTTGTCTGTGCAAACTTTCATGGCGATTAAAACCCCTTTCTGATTCTGATTTCTGATTCTGATAAGCCCCGTACAAACACAGCACAGCACACATCACAGTGGTCCATGTGGCAGAGGGTTCCTAAAACTACAAAACAAAAACTACAAATCCATGAACCTAGGTGTCTGTTATCGTGGGACTAGGCTGATCACAAAGAGGTCGTGGTGACTCAGAGGGCACCTTCTTCAGACAGAAGGGTGACTCTGCAATCACAGAAAGATTAAATACGATCTCTACAAAGACATAAAGAGAAGCACCATCCCACAGCAGTGATCTATCGGGCAAACACTCCATATTCATCAGTATCATACTCAGCTAAATGGGTTTTTACCAGTCTGTCATTAGCTAGATTACCCAGGACAAGGGAGCTCAGATCTTCTATTCATCTGAAAGAAAGCCGTGTCTAAGCAGTTGTAAAGAGGGGTCTGCTTGATGACAGGCCAAACCACTCGAGAGAAAGATTCAGCTAAATCCTTATCACCACCGGTAAGATCTCCTTGGCATTGGGCATCAGAACAGGTAGTAATTCTGGCTGCTGATTATGAACATTTTAGGTGGAAGAATATGCATTACAGCATTAACCCGTCAATCAAGATGCTGTTTTGGTAAACAAGCGTCAGTTAAGCGCAATTAATAAAAATGGCGGTTCCTCTTTCTATTCTACATTAGGAAACCCTTTTTCCATTTGAGAGTAGGTCATAAGTAGTTTTGTTAAACTAGCATTACAACAGGTCATTTTGACACTACTAGTCTGGTTAAAAAGTGCACAGAAATGTACATCACAGAGCTTGTTCCACTGACCATCACAGGATCATTGGTTCCAAGTTGTAAGTAGGTAGGTAGGTAAAAGTACTGTATTGATCAGAAAGAGAAATGAAAGAAACATTGATGTCAAGCCCTGAACTGAGAAACACCATTCGTTAATTTGTTGGGTGGAAGTGTGCTAGCAATGTGCTATCTGCACAGTCTCTCTGGTACAGGTCACAACATATTTGTTTTGACACACTGTTAAAATATCCCACGCAGGTACCTGGATGGCTTGCGTATGTGGATGTTTACAATGGGCATGAATGTAAACAAGTAAGTGTGTGTGGTATGTGTGTGTGTGTGTGTTTTGCAAGTCTAAGGTGTTTAACTAGCTGGTAGGGAGAGACTTACTTCACTTGTTATGAAAGTGGGTTAAAACCTGGGTTAGGAAGTACACTACTGTCATACTATTAATACGTAGAAACCCATAAAAACATTCTTAACAGTTGGAACTTTACACAGATGGTGAGACAATGTCAGTGTGTGTGTGTTGGAAATGCGAGTCCCCTTTGTACAATTTGTGCATGTGTGTTATGACACAAAACAGTTACTAACACTTTGCAAAGTGAGGGACCGTGGCTGACCGTTAAGAAACTGTCACGAAATCCTCTTTCTCTCTCTTGTACACACACACACCCACACACACACACACAAAGACAGCTCTGTCTCTACCACTGGGTACTATTTCTAGCTACCTCTTCTCACAAGAGCTGTGACTTACCACCTTTGGTAAGGGATGAAATTCCATTCCAAACAGACAATGTGTGTGTGTGTGTGTGTGTGTGTGTGTGTGTGTGTGTGTGTGTGTGTGTGTGTGTGTGTGTGTGTGTGTGTGTGTGTGTGTGTGTGTGTGTGTGTGTGTGTGAGCATGCATGCATGCGTATGTGAGTGTATAGAGAAATCCCAGACATGGGGAGACCACATGCGATGAGGCATCCAGCAGGCTTACGCGTGGGTGAGCATGCTTCCTTGTGCATGTGTCTGCATACAGCAAGAACGAGGAAGCCACACCTATAACACACACACACAGACACACACACACACACACCACACAGGACACCATCCAGCTGAGAAGGAAGCTGTTGAGCCAACCATCTGTGTGTGCAGAGCAATATGTTTACGTTTGAATGCGAGGTGTATAGTAGCTGTCATTGAGAAGCCAGGAATTCTTGTGCCAGCACTGAATGCTCAGCTTGGCGTTAGCATAGCGTTAGCATGCTATCAGAATAGCACAGCCAGAGCTAAACAGATGGAGCTAACGGTTCTCAATGGTTCTAGTGAAGGCTTCAATGAGGCTTGCCTTTATTTCATCAATGATTATGCACGTCTATGTTTCGACATCACACAAGGTATGTGATGTTGTAAGAATAACATTTTTAAGCAATTTAATTTATCAGTTCATCATCCATTGTGATGTAATCCCGAAGTAAAGACATGAATTTCCGTGTTGGGTACGTGGGATTTGATTCATACACTGTACAAACACGCTAGTTTGAAATAGGGATCCTTTGTGATGTCAGAGGATGTAGATGTCATCACAGAGAGTTTATTACAAGTGGCCTTATTGTCTTGCCTTAGGACATGTGGACAGAAGCTAGTTAGCCATTAGCATGACTGAACAAACACACCTATTTCCCTGTTTGCCTAGGGTTCAATCTCCAAATACACATATATATCACAGTCACAGACAAGAAGATAAGAAAGGAGATAGACTCAATTCAATCTGCTCAAATGATTGAGCACATACACTTACACAAAGTTAGTGACAGATAAACTAGCTTCACATGAACTGAAATTACTAATGTTTTAGCTGTTTCTCATCACCCTCAAGCTAAAACACACTCACGCAACACACACAGATGCGCACACACACACACACACACACACACTGTTCTCTACAGCAGAGAGCAATATCTGACTGGTGAGCAAAACATCTGACTTCAGTCAAATCTCTTCAGTCTGTCATTTCCCTTCCCCATTCCCATCTCCATAACACTTAGTTTCTACCTTTCTTTGTCTTTTTCTTTCTAGCTCTCAGTCTTGACTACGAAAACATCTGGTTTCAAGAAACTACAGCAGTGTCACCTGACTACACTGCTCTCTTTTTTAACCCTTTTCCTTTCTCCTTCTTTCACTCATTTTCCCCGATAAAGTAAAAAAAAGTTCTCCTGGCTCTCTATGTCCAACTCTTCTGTTCTTTTTTCGTTTAAAACTACACCTCTCTCTCTCTCTCTCTCTCTCTCTCTCTCTCTCTCTCTCTCTCTCTGCTGCAGTGAAAATATTTTTATCTCCCTTTCTTTCTCTGCCCCCCCCCCTCTCTCTGCTAGTTAGCTAGTTAGCGGTAGCAGCACTCACCGTGTTGAAGTGCCACACTCTCTTGAAGGAGAGCCTCTTCCTCAGACTCAGATTCATTCTGTTCTCCTTCGCTCAGAGGCAAACTGTGAGCCTTTGGTTACATACCAGGGAGCCCCGCACACACACACACACACACACACAGAGTTCTCAGACAGGACACATAAGGTTTCATACTTTTGACACATACAGTAGATCCAGTCTATCTGACTTGCATACGATGGCCGTCCCACACAAATCACACGAGTTTCTCATCATCAAAGCTTACACACGCCTTACTCTCAGAGGGCTGGGAATCAGTGTTGCTTAAAGCCATGCCCCAGCATGTCAAGAGCTCTCTCACTCACACACACGCACACACACGAACACACACGCACACACACACACACACAGACCTGTCCACAATGCACCACTCAATTCCTTTCCTCCGTCACAAACAAAAAAAGATATATACACACACAAGTGTATGTATTTTAAGTGTTTACTTAAAGTGTACTTCAAGTTAAAAATTCGATAAAACACGCACACATATTCTATAGCTCTAGGGCACACACGGGCATGCACACACACTAACAGTGTTATGGACTGAAACACCACTGACTAGGAACTTCCATACTCATGCACGTCTGGGTTTCCATGGTGACACATCACCATCAGTTTGCGAGATTGGGCGGAGTCAGATTTATTAGCCAGTCAAAACACAGAAAATGACCATAGCTCCTCTTCTTCCATTACCCACTTTTTTTTCTACCAGCACTTTCAAATTCTCTGTTTTCACCCCGTTTCTAAAGGGAGAATACAATGGATCATACAGGAAAAGCATATGTTAGTGAGGTTTCTTGAACACAAAGCACACTGCAATGCTGTAGCACATACAGGCGAGCGCATGCACAAAAAGGCATTTTATTTCACATGTGGCCTTCTGTGTCAAGAAATCCAGCTAAGCCTAGCAGGCATTCATTTCCTGTTTTAGCAAAAAGAAAATATCTCTGGCACCTTTTGCTAACACTCTTTGCTTCAATGCCTCTGTTTTTGGCTTCAAACCCCTAACTCTAAAACCAGTGATACCTAAATGTGTGTTTAAGAGTGTGCATGTGTGTGTGTAGTGTATCCGACTAAGTCCATTTCACAGACCATTCTTGAGGAATTTATAACTTTGTAGATGGCCAACATTTTCCTATATTAGTGTGAGCCCCCATATGTCTGCCTGTGTGTATACAGTGGTTTTTCTTATACTTATAAACGGAGCTCTTTGTTCCGGAAGATTCCACCTGTGAAACCACCAACAAATCCACAACCCAAGACCTCCCTCTGACATCATCTCCTCTACCCTGAGTGTCTGGTCCTTAGTCTCAGTAAGGGAAACTGCGGAAGGAACCGTTGAATTTCAGCAATTAGACGGCACCCTGCCCTTTTCTAAACACTGGTTTTGTACACTAAGGAGGGATATACTGATGTCAGAAAAAGCTTATTTCCATGGAGCTCCATGTTAGTTCCATGTTCAATTCAATTCAATATATTTATTTGTCATTGTCATAGAAAACAACGGGTCTACATGTTTGGTCTACATGTTAGTTCCATGTTGGGTCTACATGTTGGGTTCTGACCATACAGTGGCTTGTGACCACATGCCTTAATAACTGCCTTAATAATTGGCTCATTAGCATGTCTAGTCTTTTTTCTCATCTGTCTGAACAATGATATATGGGGAGAGGAGAGAAATGATGGGACACAGGAGAGGAGGAGAAGGGGAGGAGAGGAGAGGAAAAAAGGAGAGGAAAGATTTCTCTACATTACCTAGTGTGTCATCCATCTCTAGTAGCCTAATTCCTGTGGTCTGCAGTCTCAGCTGGGATTCTCCTAAATAGGACTAGCAGAATATTGTGTGTGTGTGTTATACAGAATGCTAGCTCAGGGGTTTTCAATGGCAGTAAAACATTCAAGATGTCTCCCTCCTTACATCATCGTTTGGGTTATGGCCACATCTGCTGATCTGATCAAAAACACACACACAAAGTTCACATCCCATGTATTTTTTCAAAACTCTAATTGTGCATCAGTGTAGAGCTTGGCATGATACTACCCTGATGAAGCCCTGGGATAATGGCCAGGTAGTAGAATGGATCTGTCTTTCCCTCTCTCTTTCCCTCTCTCTCTTTCCCTCTCTCTCTTTCCCTCTCTCTCTTTCCCTCTCTCTCTTTCCCCCTCTCTCTCTCTTTCCCTCCCTCTCTCTCTTTCCCTCTCTCGCTCTATTGTGCCTTTAGCTTTCTCTCTCTGCCTTCTTTCCACCCACACAGTACAAATACACAGACTTGAAAATCTAACTCAACACTGCCCTCTTGTGTCCATGTCTCTATTGTCAACTGATGCTCATCCAAAACCAAGTAGCCCTAATGAAACAGAGATGGTTTGTGTTTCACTTGTAAACTGGAATAGTTTGTCTTGAGGTTACTAGGACAGAAGAGGATAGATTGGAAAACAACTGCTGAAAAGAAGGATGAAATGAGTACAAATAGGAAAAGTAAAGATCATCAATATCATTAAATTGCTGTTATGTGACATGAAATTCTCCTTTAAATCCCCCTTCATTAATCTAAACCAGTCAGGAGACCCAACCAGTTAAGCCCCCTAGGCTTCCTCATTGATTCCTTCTGAACCCTAAAACAAGTTAGCCGATTAGCCTGGCCATTGATCTATAAAGGGCTGGAGGGCTAATTACCCCATGCTAGGTTTCTCATCTCCACCCAGTCAGGGAGCTAGGGTGACGGGGCCCTATTACTAGGCTTCAGAGAGAGGGAGTGGGGGGTGGGGGTCAGTGGGTGGGGGGTTAGTAGGGGAGAGGAAATAGAGAGAGGGAGGGATTGGGTTGAAGAGAGAGAGTGAGTGAGAAAGAGCTAGAAAGTGAGATGAGAAAGACAGAAAGAAAGCGAAAGAGGGAAAGGAAAGAGAGATATTTTGAAAGCCCCATCTTGAGTTTGATAATATTTCTCTGGAGAGACACAGATAATATGAGTGGAGAATTCCGGGAGTCTGTTTCTCAGTTTTAACTCGCCACTTGAACTTTCCACACACACAAACACACACACAGTTTGCTGTGTGTCGTTGTCCTCCAGTGTTCTCTGAGAGGAGCTCTGATCATATCTCATCATCTGACCTTCCTCGCCCAGGGAACAACTATCACGAGGGCTGTTTGTGTGTGTGTTTTGTGTACTTAAATTAGGGTAAGTATGGACACTGTGCATTATATACATGTGTGTGTGTGTGTGTGTGTGTGTGTGTGTGTGTCCAGAGCAAAGCTACTGTATATAAGGGAGCACCCTCTGGTCAAATTTCTCACTAGTGTGTTTGGTGAAACAATGTCCATTGCTATTCTGTGCTGTTGCTCTCCAGATCTGAGTTAGCCTCTCTTCCGAAACACTGTCTCTGACCAAACCAGCCTCCAAATACATTTTAAATCCCTTCAAGTAGATTTTTGTGCTCGACTGGTTTTGCCTGCCACGATGGAACCAATGGGTTGGTCGCAAACCTTCAATCTCACCCACCTGACACTCCACAGAGTCTCCCAAAAGTTTGTAATTATTCATTTTAATGTCACGTATGCATATAACAGATGCTTTCATCAAGTGAATAATCCAAAGTGAGTACAGGAGGATTTTAACCTGTGACCTCTGCTGTCAAATTGCTCTACCACTGAACTATACCCAGACCCTTACAAATTCTATCTGTAACAGATTTGATTTGAAGGATCAACAAGTTGCTTATGAAACCATGCAGGGGCTTGACAAAAATATCCAGATTGGTTGACGCATTTCACATGATCCAAGTTGCAAGACAGATGATTGGATATGAAGTCAAGGAGTTGTCCTAATCACAACTAACATTTGCATCAGCATTAAATTATCTAAATAAAAATTCCATTAAAGACAAGAGCTGACTGCGAGAACAGGAAAGGTTATCTCCTGCTAATGACTCACTTTTCAATTCTGTTTAAATTTAAACCAAAATGTCTCTAGTCTCTAAAATCTTTACATAATTACAGTGCAATAAAAAATATTCTCTAGTTTCCTTCGATTTTATGTAGCTTGCTTCTCTTCAAGTTTAATAAGTAGGATTTTGAGAAATTCTCAATCTATAACTTGTTGTCACATGTTTTCAGATCCAGAGGCTATGTGGCAGGTATGTTTGTGTGAGGAACAGGCAAACTATCAGCTGTAAGTCTGACCAGAGCATTCCACTACATGACTACACAGGCACCAGAGATAACACACACACACACACACGTGTGAATGTGCAAACACACACTCTGGGGTGTGACAAGCACCGAAGACACACTCCTCACTCCACAGCACAAAGAAAACAACAAAAACTAACTTGAAATCACTGTTGTAGTTAAGTGATTTGTTCATTGGTTAACGAGAAAACATGCACGCGCACACACACACACACACACCTTCTCTACTTACTCCTTCAGCTGCTCCTTCAGAGTCCATACTCAAAGTTGAAGAGCTAGATCAGTACTCCGCATCAGAAAGCATTACATCTAGTCCATCCACATCTCTGTATGTGGGTGTGTGGATACGGAGTGTGTGTGTGTGTCGTGCAGAGAGAGGAGCCTGGCAGCTGCCAAAGCGTTCCACAGTGCCGCTTGGCTTGCTAGGACTGAATTATCTTCCCCTGCCTTCCTCTCCTCTCCGTCCCTCCCTCTCTCTCCCTCTCTTTCCCTCTCTCTCCCCTCCCTCTCCCCTCCCTCTCCCCTCCCTCTCCCCTCCCTCTCTGTCCCTCTGCTTGCACACACACAAGCGCACATACAAATACACGCACACACCAAATCAATGTGGTGTGAATGTGTTTGGTCCCTACTTGGTATTCTCAAGGCATGTGTTTGGACAGCAGAGACGAGAAAAGCAGAGATTATCAATGGAGGGGGCAGGGTGAAGGAAGAGAGGGATGGAGGGAGGGATGGAGGGAGGGATGGAGGGATGGAGGGAGGGAGGGAGGGAGGGAGGGAGGGAGGGAGGGAGGGAGGGAGGGAGGGAGGGAGGGAGGGAGGGAGGGAGGGAGGGAGGGAGGGAGGGAGGGAGGGAGGGAGGGAGGGAGGGAGGGAGGGAGGGAGGGAGGGAGGGAGGGAGGGAGGGAGGGAGGGAGGGACACTGACAGATAATGAGATATGGAATGGTGGAAGGGTGCATGGTGTCAAATAGAGGGAGCGAGACAAAGTGACATAGAGTGGGGCGAGAGACAGAGGGAGAGAGATAGAGAGCGTGATGGAGGTGACGTGTGGTTGCAATAAGCGTTGCAGAAAGGGCGAGCCAGCAGAGCTGTGCATTCTCCAGCATGCCCCGACAGTGATGGGGGTTTGACAGACAGGGTTCCCCTGGAATGAACCACTCCCTCTTGAACACTGTCTAGGGCACCGATGTTCTCCACACACCTCCTTATCATGCGGACCCCCTGAAGGCTGGAGTCTACCTCCAAGCTGAGCGGCAAAGTACGGCATATGGATCGTTCCAGAGAGTGTGTGTGTGTTTCCTTCCAAATCTGAGCTTGGTCTATGGAAAAGCCTCATCACAGGGGTCTTAATGGGATTCGTTTTAAGTACGGTTAGCAATAGGCCCCGGTAACACACACGCTTGCACATCTGGATAACCAGATGTCTGCTGTCTGATTGCCCTGCCTCTGGTGCTGTCATAAGACATTGTGTGTACGTGTGTGTGTGTGTGTTTGTGTGTGTGTGTGTGGGGGGGGGGGGGGGGGTGTACATCACAAGACGAGCCTCGAGACCTACTGTCTCAGCATAGAAATATACACCACTGCAAACATAGACACATCCACAAACAAATATGAACATTCTGACTGACACACACACACCGGAGTAGAAGGAGACTATGATAAGATGGCATCTTGTAAGAGGAAACGTGGCAGACAAGATGACTGAGAGGCAGTGCGCGTGTGTGTCTGTTTTTGTGTGTAGGTGTGTGTGAGTGCCTTAAATTAAGAGAGATAATTATAATTTGCGTTTGTGTGCTTGTTTGTGACTTAGGATGTTAATTGGTTAGTGCATGCGTGAGTGTGTGTGTCCGTGTGTGAGTGTGTGTGTGCGTGTGCACGAGTGCGTGAGACTTCACTAATGAGAGGAATGTTAGCGCATTGCTCACCAGAGCTCATTAGAAGGACTGGGGAACACTTCCATCCATCCCTCTTTCCTCTCCTACTCATCCTCCCTCCTCTCCCTCCTCCCCTCCTCACCCCCCTCTACCTCCCACACAAAGCCTGCTCTGTTTGCGGACATCACCACATGTGCGGTACGGAATAGGGGCCCAGCGATGGAAGAAAAAAGGTAGAATAGAGAGAAAAAAAGAGAGGAGAATGAAGTGAGGGGGGGGGTCCCTATTGTAAATAGGTCAGAGCAACATCCCAGCATGAGTTATGCGCGCACACACACACACACACACAAACAACCACACTTACACATTGCCTAGCAGGGATTTTTCCCCTAAATTCAACCTCATCTCCTCGGATGATGCCAATCTCTCTCTCTTCTCTGATCTTTAAGGAAGGAGTGATGTTCAGAAACACCAGGTGACGTAGGCCTGGCTCAACTTCACGTACATTTACAGCGGCAACTTTAGAATTACTATTGTACCATTAAATATTTTAGGATTAAAAAGATCCTTGTCTAAACTGATATGGGTAGCACAGAGCGAATAAGTGTTTGTCCAATAAATCTCACCAAATCTATGTTTAAATAGAACTGCATTCTGTTTTGACAACTGCATCCTGAACAGTGCCAATTTGAGGACCCAAAGCCGGCAGCAAGTCACAAGTTGAAAGGTCACACAAAGGTCAAGTCTTCACATTCAAGTGTATTCCCAAGATGAGGAAGGAGTAAAACAAACATGTTTTCATCTGTCAGGCCAAGAGTCATCCATGTTTTTTTATCTCTGTGGTCAAGCGTCTTTGTGGATCCCAGTTAGATCTTCAGTCACGACTGTTAAAGAGTCACATGAAACCTAACAACTGAATTAGTTGAAGTCAAAAGACCAGCGCATTCTTGACTGGCCGTCTCTTAAAATGCCACTGTCTTGGACTTTTAAACCTGCCAGTCACCCAGACACAAGAAGTAAACATTGCAGTTGTGGTTCTGTTAGTTTCCCAGGCCAGTTTAAAGGAATGTGTTTATCTCCATCTGTGCCAGCCAATCCCATACCAGGTCAGAGGGGACACCAGAAACGTTTAGCTGGGATCCTTATCAAAATAACAGCAACGTAAACATCTGTCTTCAAACACACACACACACGCAGTCACACAAACACACACATTCCACCCGTCTCTGAGGCGATGGCGTCTCACCGTGGTGATCTGAGGCCCAGGTCATGTGTGTGTTTAGCGTGTTTGTTTAACATGTGCCGCAGCATGTGATGATACATGTGCTGGGGTTCTGAGGTGCTACAATGACGGCAACAACAACAGTAGAAAACAGAGTCAGTGTGTGTGTGTGTGTGTGTGTGTGTGTGTGTGTGTGTGTGTGTGTGTGTGTGTGTGTGTGTGTGTGTGTGTGTGTGTGTGTGGGGTTTACCTCCAGGTCGTCCAGTGAGCGTGCCAGGCTGAGGCGTTTGGAGCGTCCGAAGGAACGGCGCCCAGAGGAGCGTTGGGGGAGGGGGGGGAAGCCCATGGTCAGACCCCGGAAACGACCGCCCTGAGCAAACACACACACACACACACACAGTTACAACATGCTTTCTTCACTTCCTTATTACTGTACATGAGCTCCAAAAACATTTGCAGTTGTACAACCATGTGCCTGTAGTCACATATGGCATTCTGCAGATGTGCTCTCTTTCTATGGCAGCATGCACGCACGCACTCTCACACTCACACACACACACACACACACAACCAAGACTTCAACGACCAGAACACAGGTCAGCGCAGCAGACGTCATTCACACATACGCTCGCGCACACACACACACATTCCCAAACAGTAAACACGCAGGTAGGGTCTATCACACACATCGCACACATCTTCAGTTTTCTGAGCGCTAAACACACAAACACGCGTGCACGCACTCATCAGCCGTGACCCAAGTCTGGAGCTCATCCATGGGTGTGATGGATGACTTCAAGGGAAAAAGAGAGAGAGGGAGGATGAGAGAGAGACATGGAATTGTTCCTATTTTCCACTTAAATGCCAAATTCCACACTTACAGCCACATGGTAGACACACGCACATACAGCATTAGAACATCTACAACATGTTATCTTGTACATAAAATAGGCCTGTGAGATAATACAAACCTACAAATATGTAATATGTCTAAAATATCCTTTCTGATGGAAGGCTATTGTCAAGCAGGCTGGACAAGAGCCGAGATTACCTTCAATCAGGGGAAATGTGATCAAATGTTCTGACAAACATCTGATTGTAGTGGCTTGGCCATCTAAACGGGAGTTCTTTTTTCAAGTGGAGAGAAGCAGAAAATTGATTCTAGATTTTGTACCATTGCTCCATGTTCTATTGTGGGACACCCATTATGATCGCCGATCATTGGTTCTTTAGCTGTTTTAAATTCAAAAGACGAAGGCAAGAGGCCTTGTTGACTTCAGAATTGCTAATCAATGCTGATTGTGCGCTAGACACACAACTGGGATGTGCGTGGAATATGATTGGGTGATTACTATAGGGGCTCTTCTATGTTTCAAATCACTGACATGGCCAGTGGTTGCTTGGATACAGGAATGAATTGTCAGTGCATGTGTGTTTGTGTGCATGTGTGTTTGTGTGCATGTGTGTTTGTTTGAGTGTGTGCATGAGAGCCATTCCTGTTGTCCTGATCCAGACATCCCAAGTCTCCCGCATTTTAACTCTGCACGCAGTAACCTCCCTGAAATGAGTTTTTGCAGGTTGGAATGTTTATTTATCAAGGACAAATCAAACACACACAAACACACAGTTTTAGGCCTTAGAGTAAGTCCACTAGTCTCTAGAGTCAGGGTGTGCTAGCAGAGTTGAGATCCACACAAACACACATTAATGGGAGGAGGTTCCCAGTTCTAAAAAGTTCATAACTACTTATCTGTATGCTTCATCTCTCTCTCCCTCTCCCTCTCCCTCTCCCTCTCCCTCTCCCTCTCCCTCTCCCTCTCCCTCTCCCTCTCCCTCTCCCTCTCCCTCTCCCTCTCTCTCTCTCTCTCTCTCTCTCTCTCTCTCTCTCTCTCTCTCTCTCTCTCTCTCTCTCTCCCTCTCCCTCTCTCCCTCTCCCTCTCCCTCTCCCTCTCCCTCTCCCTCTCCCTCTCCCTCTCCCTCTCCCTCCCCTCTCTCCCTCTCTCCCTCTCTCCTTCTCTCTGAACAGGAAGGGGAAGCATCCTTCCTGTTTATGAGACAACACAGCTGGCATGACAGGAAAAACACACACACACGGGCACAAAACAGAGGAATCCGGGTCCTATCAGAGACATCTTTATATGGGTAAAGACTAATCTTACTGCTGAAAGCATAATTATGGGTGCTGTTCTTGTAACTTTATTTCATGACTGAACTGGTAATTTTCGAAATTATTCGTTATTTTAAGACCTGAGGTGGTCTACCAAACAAAGGCTGCTGAATATAACATAATTAAACAGTGCCACCATGTGGACACACATAATCATGCAGCAAGGAAACTGATTCCACCAGTTGACAAAATATTGTTCCCCATTATCCATTTGTGATTAACAAAAAAATATTTAAGGAAAATATCAAGGTATCATGTCTGCATCCCAACTCGTGCTTTCATCATCAATAAATCCTTTTTTTTTTCTCTCCCAAACGACATTCTCAACAGGCAGTTTCCAGGATGGCTCTTACAGTAACGGGCCCCAGTGACACCTCCATCAAGGCCCTGCGCCTCAAGTCACATGTCATAGTCTGGGTGAGGCAGAGATCTCACTTCCTGTTGCCCACCCCTCCTCAACTTCCTCTGATTGTCCCCCAAGGGTCCTTGACCGAGACCCAGCCCCAGCCCCAGCCCCAGCCCCAGCCCCAGCTCTGGGGACCAGCTGGTCTAGTGGTAGTCCCTGGTGAGGCAGGTTCCAGTCTGTTATGACACAGCTTCAGTAATACTATGCTACACAAGATCATGCAGGAGGTAATTGTCCTGCAACTGAGGAAAGCACTTAAAAGGAAATGACTTGTCTGTAAGAATCCTGTCATTCTGGTCATGTGGCATTGTTAGCCGATGGCTACCTGCTTGCCTTCTTGCCTCTCTGTCTCTCCCTCTGTCATCTCTCTCCCTTTCCCTCCATCTCTCTCACACACACACACACTGTCTAATCACCATCAATAAATCATAGGCCTGTACAATCACATAGGCTATTAATCAAAACTGCAAAACGTATCCAAAACAGGAAGTTGCTTACACAATGACCTACACCGAGCAGGAAATGCAAAACAAAGATTAAAAAGAAGCGGCCAGTCGTTCTATTCCACCACCAGCGACTGTCACACTGACAGTGTACAATCAGCTTTCCCCTCAAAACAGCAGACAAACTCAGATACACATAAACAACCAAGCTGAATTGTATGCCCTTGATCCAAGATCCTCAACTAAATAGTCTAGTAGTCCAAGAAGTGTAGACCTTCCTAAGCAGTAGGCCTAGTATCAAACTAGCCATAAGAGAGGCTATAATCTCATTGATGGAATTTGAGGCTTACGTTCCCAGAGAAAACCAAGTGTGTTGATTACCATGAGAAACAGGTGGTTTTCAGTGGAGGCAGATGTCCATGAGCTGAATAATGCATGCTCTGATACCGGAGCATGGAGCAGAGAAATAGGTGACATCTGCTCTCCACTGACTACCGGTACACCACAGTGACATTTATAGGCTCACGATCAATATAGAGGAAATATCTGAATAATATTTTACACATAATAAAAAGTGTGTGTGTGAGAGAGAGAGAGAGAGAGAGAGAGAGAGAGAGAGAGAGAGAGAGAGAGAGAGAGAGAGAGAGAGAGAGAGAGAGAGAGAGAATGATAGTGATGTGAAGTGTAGGAGTGACTTTTCTAGAGAAAGACAGTGAGAAAGAGATATTGAAAGAGCGAGAGGGAGAGACAGAGGGAGAGCAGGATAGGGAGATGGAGTGTGTGTATGGCATGGTACTTTTCCATTGCAGTAGTGTGATAAGAAATGGAGCTTGGCATCTGGGCTTCTCATCTCTGGGTCAGTTTTAACACAACTCCACCACAAACCACTAACCTGGCCACCTTCACACACATACACACAGCTATAGAGGTGACCTGTAAACTTCCATCAGTTAGAACCTTTAGAACCTGCTAAACAGCATCGTAGTACATTATTTCATGTGGCATGACATTTAAAGAACAATCTGTACTATTAGGCTACAAGTACAAACATACAGTCAGACAAATATTTCAAAGCATAAAGTAAGGTGAATACAATATTATCACACCAGTCATCACTCATCCACAAACGGTTTGAATTGCACTGTGCAGACAGTCAAGCTAACTAACTAACTTACACATTTTGCGTTCTAACACCTTTTAACCATCGACCATCACTTCTTACCTTTTTGTCTCCATCTTTCGTGCTCCCTCTTTTCTTCCCATTGTTTTGACTCCTAGCTCCTTTCTCACCCCCGGCCCCGGCCCCGGCCCCAAACAGCTTCTTGGCCCACTCGTCCTTCTGTGCAGTGAGCCTGTGTGGCTGGGCCAGGTCTCCCCCGGGCAGCGGAGCACGGTAGCGGTCGGCAGGGATCTTGTTCATGGGTGGCGGAAGGGTGCTGCAGTTCGCTGAGGACCAGCCGTCTGTGGATTCAGCGTAGGACTCCTGGTCGCTGCTCAGTCCCGGGCCCAGGCCTCCTCCTCCTCCTCCTCCCCCTGGATGATGACGCCAGTCTCTCAACACGTGGACGGGCAGCCACCTCTGTGAGGAAGCCTCCCCTCCTCCCCCTCCTCCTCTCTTCTCTCCTCCCCCTCCCCCTCTCTTCCCTGGGGGGTAGTGGTGGGGGTGCCCTCCCCGAGGGGGGTGTCTGCCGGAGGGCTCCGGGTGAGGGTTGGGGTGGGGCAGGGGGTGAGGGTGGGGGAGGTCGGCCAGGTGGAGGTCGTGGCGGTAGCCGTTTCGGATCAAGGGCGGAGGGGGCGGGGGGAGGGAGGGGCCGCCACCCTGGAGGGCGGGGCCCCAGGCCTGCGAGGAGGGAGGGGGGCTGTCCCAGTGGCGTACGCCCGGGCTGTGGGCGTTGCCTCCCAGATCTACCAATAGAACCCTGTTGCTCTTATCCTCAGGCAGAAAGTTGCCGATGCCGCTGTCGCTGTTGCTGCTGGTGCTGTGGTTCTGCTGGGCGTCGTTGTCCGGATCCACAAAGGCCCGAGCCCGCACCCCCTCGATGTTCTCCCCCATGTCCCGGTACAGGACCGAGACAAACTGGAGCAGAGGCTGGGAGGTGGGGGGGAACTCCAGACAGCCCCCGGTGTCTGGGTCCGGGGTACACTCAAACCTGAACCGCCTCGCTACACCAGCATGCACCTGAGGAAGGACAGTAGTGTGATACATAACATGTTAGGCTTTCAAGGCATGTCATTCATATGCTTCACAGAAGGTATGTTGAACCCCGAAACACACCTGGTGGTGACACAGATCGGGATCCACAATGAAAACATGACAGGAGGTCCTCAGACCACCCTCTTCCTCTTGCCCGTTGCCGTAGCGACAGTCCTCGTGGTCGTCCGTGGCCTGCATGGTGACCAGCCCGAAGAAGCGGCGGTCGTCGGGGCAACAGGCGCTAAAGGCGAGTTTCTCGGCAGGATAGGTGGCCAGGACCTGACCCCTGTCACTGACCAGGCGCACACAGTCATGCATCACCTGGTGGTCGGAATGTTGACATCATTAGATATTATATATCATATTGAATATAATTGCTATTTTGTTCTTCAGTGGACTTGATGGACAGCTGATACAATGTAAAGCAAACAATGAAAAAATATGTTGCGTAATGAAAGTAATGAAAAGTAAGGCTTGTCGTTGTGTAAACTATACTTGAACTTTGTTTAAGGGAAGGCTGTAAAAAGGCTGTAAAGGTTGCTGGGAGATGAAAAAAGAAACAAAAGTGATTTGTTGATGTTGACACCCGCACCTTCATGAGCACCAGGGAGTGGATCTTCTGCTCGGCACGGAGCCGCCTCATGCTGCCCCTGATGGCCTGCAGGCTGTCGCTCTCCAGACTGGCTCCCGTGGAGGCCAGCTCAATGGAGCCCAGGTACCCCACCATCATGCCCACGTTCAGGATGCCTTCGCTGGGCTCTAGAGCAAAGTCATCCCCGACTCCCACCTCCAGCTCCTGGTCCTCCTGGTGGTGGTGGAGGGGGTGCTGGTAGGAGTCCAGAAAGACAGAGTCATCGTTGAGCACCCTGGCCATCTCCTCCTCCGACAGGAGGTTAGGGTTGCTGCGGGAGTGGGGGTGGGAGTTCCGGTAGGGGGGGAACTCAGGTTCGGAGAGTGGGCGAGGCTTGGAGGAGGAGGACGAGGAGGAGGAAGGCCCGGGGGCGATGACTCGCTCTTTCTCAGAGCTGCTGGAAGAATGGCTGGAGTTTTCAAAGATCATGCTGAATATCCCTCCTGACTGCATCTCTGCCACTACCCTTTCA
Source organism: Osmerus mordax (assembly GCF_038355195.1). Lineage (NCBI taxonomy): Eukaryota > Metazoa > Chordata > Actinopteri > Osmeriformes > Osmeridae > Osmerus > Osmerus mordax. The sequence continues at coordinate 11,336,074 of NC_090063.1, read as the reverse complement.
GCCCTGTTGATGCCCAGGGCCTTGTGGTCCAGTTTGGGCTTGAACCAGCCTCCCCTGGATCCTCCTTTGTGTTGGTGGCTGTTGTTGTTGGCGCCGCTGCCACCGTTGTCATGGAAACTGCCCAGCTCCTCGTCGCTGGAGCACGAGTCCACGTGAGCGGCCGCCCCGCCCCCGGCACCTCGTCGGCTGCCATGGTGGCGGCCACCGCGGTGACGCTCCCCCTCAGCGATCACCAGGTGAAGGATGCCAGTGCAACGGCCGATGAGCTTGACCACGTCTTCGTGGGACGCCTTGGAGACGTTGATGTCATTGACGGACAGGATGTGGTCGCCAGAGCGCAGGCCCATGTAGTCAGCGGGGCTTCCTTTCAGAATGCAGCTCAGGACACAGGGGCCCTGGCCTGACAGGGTAAAGCCGTACCCCGTCCTTCCCCGCGCCACCTCCACACCACGGATTCGACCCTGGGGAGGGGGAGGCGGGGACAAGGGCAGCCCGCCCCCATGACGTCTCTTGGATGACGTATCTGCCTGTCTGAACATTTTTCCGGTTTCTCTCTCTCTTTTTCACCTCCAGTCAATTCAGTTGGTGTGAAAGAAATGACATGTTGGCGGTCTTCTTTACACAAAGTAAGAGCATGGGTGTGTCCCAAAATGCCCCTCTCCGCCCTCCGCCCCTTTCAAGGGTGGGTGTCGTGGCCTTCTGAAAAGCCGAGGAGAAGGTCTAAATGTAGCAGGAGGGTGAGAGCAAGGCCTCAGCTTCAACACGGCTACGCCAGCTCTCCCATCCTGCTGCTACTCTGGCCGGGTTCACAGTCTAGTTCACCTGCAGGACCAGACAACACACATTACACACTATCAGTTTTTATAAATCAAACTATATATCCATTGTTGACCACTGGTTCACTTAAAACATGGTTAATACTGATAGTATATTTTCAAGATATTAAGTACGGAGCAGCACAACTAATGAAAGCTTTAGAGTGATTTCCGACCCTGACTAGAGGAGGGGTTCATAAACACGTAGTTTTTTCGGAGTCATGCACAGGTGAAAGGGGAGAAAATATAGCCCTGTACAGTTGCATGGCAACATGATTGACTTCCTAAAAACGTATGTATGTCTTTATTTTATTACTTTATATCTGATTATGTTTAGTTATAATACACTGTTATCAATGCAAATTCAACACAGTAAATGACAATGAACACGACCATGGGAAACAAGCAATGTCGACTCGCTGGCATAGACTACAGTGCTACGCTATGGGTTAGCCTACCATTATTGTAAAATTTGCAGACTTCATCTTACTGCGATCTCAGTGGTTGTTCATTATCCACGTCATTTTTTATAAAAAATCTAAGAAAATGCTAACTCTCAGAACAGCATGTCTTTTTAAACTATTTACTAATTTTACTAACTTTTTTTGACTGACTAAAACCGCTAGTTGAAAAATCATCCTATGTGAATACACCCGTGCTGGACATGTGTCCCGCCCCCATTTGTACTTAAGCTCAGGAATTTCAATGAGTCGCCTTGACAACGATAGTGTACACATACGTTTTTTGCCATGTCATTGGCCCATATGACTGTCAGTCACATCAAGTCCAACTCGCCAAAAAAAGAAAAATATTTAAGTTTGACTGAGAATTGTAGTGTAACAAAGTAGCTGTCTGTAACGTTTCACAGTTTACACAACTTTCAATAAACACAGCAACAAAGTGTCAGTTACACATATGTTATAATGTGCAAGCTCCTCGTAGATAGAACATTGAATGGCAATGTATTGACACGCTATTTTACTAAGAAACACAGCTGGCTAACGGTACTGTATTCGCAGGAGATGATATGGCTAAGAAAAAGGTGCAGCCCGCCTGCCTATCTTGTTCCATTGCCAGCTGGTTAATGTTACTAAACTAACTTGTTATATTTTGTAAATGTTAATAATGCGCGTAAGAATAGTATTAGTTTAATTATTTCTTAAAATCAGCTCAAGGAGAAAACTGAAGGTGCTGGCTCGTGAACGAAATTCCTATTGCATAGTCAACTAGCCTATAACTTTCTTGACTCGACAAAGTGAAAATATGCTATGAATTGATTGTTATAAAAGCTTACTGGTAAATATTGTCCGACGATGCCAAGTCCAATCCCATTGTTATTAATGGCTACACCGCGATAAGTAAACAAAGGAAAAGACTACAACCATCTGGTAAGGAGAAGGAGGTGTGCGAATCTTTGGGGAGGAGAAGGAGGGACTAACGGACCCAACGCAGGGTCACATGATGGAGTGATGGGCAGTTTAAAACAGATAGTTTTAGCATATTAAACTTCTTCAGGTGAATTACAGCTTTTCAACAAAAATAAATAGTAATTTAATTGCCTAGTCTAGTCTTTTTTTTATCTGTCTGGCTGAAATTCCACAGTCTGCATCCTCTCTTCCTTGGGAATAATCGGGGGCAGGTTATAGGCTAGGCCACAGGTGCTCTCTCCATGACATTTGTGTTGGCAAGATCACAGGGAAAAGTGATGCGCTTCCAGACGGATCACCTTTGCTGTAGCTTGTTTTCTTGGAAACGTAAACACTAGGCTTCACTAATTGTCACCTTCAGTAACTTAAACTGTTTACTAACTCCAAACTTTTACTTCAAGAAGTCAGTTGTGCATATTAGATTATAAATTATACAGTTACTTGAAAACGATGAACCTGAATTAAAACAATAATCATGCAGGGTAATAGGCTTAATTCATGTACATGATCCAGGGTCCTATTACTGTGAGCAACAGGATTTCAGAGAGACTTCTAAACCCTGGATCATGTAAATGTCCTACTGTACCATACAGACAGGGCCAGGTGGTCTTGTCTGGAAACAAAACAGATGGATCTGAGTTCATGTCCTTTTCAGCACCACAGCGGATCAATATCCTCACCAACAACTATACGGAGAAAAAATGCAAGGGCTTCATTTCATTTCTTGTAGAGGCAGGTAAGGTGGTGGGGCTTTAGAGACCAATGAATTATAGCATGTGTACATATAATTTTGTATGATACAAGTCCTTTCACACTGATGTACTGCCCATTTATGGCCGTATTTCCAATTACACTTTACCGGGAGACATATGGAGATCTCACTGATAATCCCTAATCATTATGTAGACCACACTGGACTGGACTGACACTATAATAACCATGCAGGAAATCTCAAACGGTCAGCTGCACAGCACAATAAGCCAATGCATTAAATTGTCAGCATGAAAGCATCCATTGTGTACAATTAAGTGTTCGTGGGCTATGATTAGTACTTAAGCGCCCCAGTCCAGTTCATGGTGATTTGAAACAATTATGTGTGACTCCATGGCTGTTTCCTAGACAACGGCGTGCGACCTATGCCGTGTCTATCTCAAAATACTGCCTGTCTGCAAATTCTGATCTTAAGTGTCTTGTCCTTAACCTCGCTGGTCGTCTGGCTTGCCTGGCAGTTCTTCCTCAGCTCAGGGAGAGAGGGGATTAGTGCAGATGGTCACACCCACAACACAATTATGACATTTACAGCAGTTTATCAAGTGGAAGGTTTGCTAGGATACAATATGTTTGTCTCTATTGCTTGTCACGTAATTGGATGAACTGTGGACATGTGATAAACTGATACAAGAGAAAGTGTGTCCAGTGTTTAGTGCATAATACTTTGTTTTTTTGTGTGTGGATGTGTGACGTATAATAATCTTAAATTCATGAAGACGGCAGCCAAATAATACAATCAGTACATTTTCTATATTAAATATATAGACAGAATTAACATTTGATCATTTATTCATTTCTACAACATGACATTGCAAGTATTTCATCATGTTAAAATAGTGCCATTAAATTAAATACTCAATTATATATTATTCTCAGAACAGGAAAAACAGTGAAGAAAGGTGAGACAGGTTATGTACTGCTTCAAAAGAGGCTCCAGAACACAAGTTCCATGTGTAGAATCAAATGAGAATGTTTTGAGTTCCATGGCTCTATCATAGCCTCTAAACATGGGGATGAACGCCATAAAAGCAGAATGACAACATTTGCCTTTGTCAACAACACACTGGGCGGCTGTGGTCACCTATGCAGGTCCTCAAATGCAGGGTATGTGTTTTGTTACATCCCAGCATTAAATTACTGTAGTCATTATGGCAATGTTTAGCTGAATCGAGAGGGGGGGGAGAGGGGAGGAGTCCAGTTCTTCCCTAGCACAAATGCTTTCACTCACATCTCACTGGAATGGTGAATTGTGATGGTGTAGGTAGAAAGACAGTGTTGTTCTCATCTACGCAATGATAGGTTCGTTTCTAACCTTAAAAGTGGGCCAAAACAGGAAGAAGAAAAAGTCTGGAAGTCTTCGAGCAGGCTGTTAAACTCATCAAACTTCACCTCGGCCCTGGCCCCTCCCCCTTGTCCTGGCCCCTCCCCCTTGCACTGGCCCTTCCTTCCTGCAACTGCCAAAAAGAACTCTGGATAAGCGTATTATCTCAACAGGGGACCTCGGTACAGTGTTTTTGGATTTTAAGAATTAAAAAAATAAAAATAGTCTCAAGACCACAAAGATGCAACTAAGACCCATTTCAATATCTACATAGAAGACTTCCGAGACTACATCTCCTTAAAACAGAACATGTCCATCTGACTTTAGACAGATTAAATATGGAATAGATTACTTGCACACACAAAAAAAAGAATATATCTTTGCTCTTGGCTGACAGCTTGTCTAATTCATTATGCACATATGACTGCTTTGGGAGGCCTCACACTGACATTTCCATCTGTCTTCATAATCTTAAAAACAGCTACCAAACAACTGGGGACTTAATCATTTATTGTATGAATACATCATTTTGACTGGTGACCACGACCAAAGTCAGTGTGTTACATAGCCTTCTGTGTGTGGTAGTCATCCAGTCATCCAGTACTGAATGCAAACACTGTGAAGTCCCATGCAGCGTACATTGACACAGAGAAAACAAGAAAGCAGATTCCATTGACGTGAGAAGAACTTCAAGTTTTTAAGTGCTAGACACTCAATACGCTGCACTAAGACAGTAAGTGGCGAACATCTGTAAGATTTCAAAAAACCAGAACAGTGAATTAAAAAGAAGCAGTTTTAAAGCTTTGAAGGGAGGGAAAAACAACAACAGACAAGATCATAGCATTGACCGGTGGCGTTGCTAAGGTAACACCATGATGCCTGTTGACTGGTCAAAGCAGCTGTTGGTTGCTACAGTTATATAACAGAGTACTTTTTTGTATTGTGTTCCTCCTCCTCTCCCTCCCTCATCGGCATAACCAACGCCAGAATCCTTCCCATAGAAATACAGTATACAGGAAATACAGGGAAGTGGGGGGGTCATGCATCTGTAGGATAAACAGTAGGACAGATTCAGTCGTCTGGTATGTGTGTGTGTACAGGAGTAAGGAGGCCAACCAAGCATGTCAGGGTCAAGTTTATAAAATGGAATCATGTCGGCTTAAAGCTTCGTTTGCATACGTTCCGTTTGAGAATGTCTGTCCAAAAAGAAAACACCCGTCACTGTTACATGAAGGATTTTTGAGGCTCCCGTTTGTACAGCAGTCATTCTTCATGCATTGTGAAGTTATGTTTTACGTTACAATTATACGCTTGACTTGACATGATACACTGAGATAACTCCAATAAAACATAACTAGGCTTTACTCCCAGTGACTGATTAAAATTCCAATAAGTAATCACATCTCATCCTGAGAGGAAGCAAATATGTTGGATTTAGTGTGGGGTATCAGGGATGGGACAAGATGGAGAATGACTGAAAAAAGAGTCGCCAGAGAAAACAGGATGTTAACCAAAGAGCCAATCAGGAACTCCATTTTTTTCTGACCAAGCTGTAAACGGTGCAAAGTGCAAAGCCATCAAGGGCAAGCATATTATGATAGGTGGCAAGTAATTATGGGACACGTGTTCAGGTGAGCTTCCTGAAACCTTTTGATTGGTGACTCCAGTGTTGACCTTTGTCTAGTCCCGGAGGCTAAGCTAGGCCAACTGCACAGAGACAGGAATCGTAGCATCATGCTAACAGTGAAAGACCAACCCCCCTGTCGGTCCACAATGACAATGATACAATCGCAGCATTTTTGTTGTTGTTGCCATTTTTAGACAGGGATATTTACTATGGCTATTAGTGATCCTTTTTACTCTTGATACATAAAACATATCTATCCTTTCTCTCACTTTTTCTAACTCCTCTGTCATCTTGGAGTTGATAAGCAAAAGATAGAGGGAATTACTTTAAAAATTAAAAAGAAATACTACAAAGATACTGTAGATAACTACTGACAACACCAAGCAGACATATCTAGACTAATGATCTTTGTCAGTTTTAATCCGTATTCTGCTCTCTGTAACAAAACGCACTGAAAAATAGAAGTATTGAACTTTAAATATAGTAAATACTTTAGATTTTACTTTTCTTCATACAATATAACGTTACAAGGCTCAAGCAAGTCCTCACAGGAAAATATACAAATCCAGTTTCTTTACTCTTTTTCATTCTTTATCTTTCTTCTTAATATCACTTATATTATTTTCTTTGCTCGTCAAGGTGCTGGATGAAGGTCAGTTCGAGTGGGGCTAGTGTTGTCGTACGTCCTTGCGGAAGCATCCCTGGGGAAATGTGAGTGAGGGTAGAACCATTAAAGCATTTGGGACCAGTGTATTTCATAATTCTGAAAGACCATTCCTCTTTATCTATGGACAGTGAGAGAGTGCAGGTCTGTGACTAGCTATAGTGCGTCCAAACGTTCCAAGATGGCTTCCCTTTCAACACTTCCTCTTCATGCTTCTTTGACGGTTTGAAGGACCGGATAAGTTTCCATATCACTATCAACCCTTGACTTGAAATTAGTGGGGAAAAGGGACAGGGAGGATGAGGCCAGAGAATACAGCAGAGATAACATAAGAACTCTCTGTATCCATCTAACCCTCTAGTCTACCTCATCTTTCCATTCATTCTCTTTCTGGGAGAGTGTCTAGGTGTGCTCTCTCTCTCTTTCTCTCTCTCTCTCATTCCACACTCTCTCTTTCTCTCCTAACCTTCTTTCTCTGGCGAAAGGTGTCCTCTCTTTCCTAATGTCCCTCTTTCTATTTTCTGAGGACGGTGTCCTGGTATATTGTCTCTCTCTCTCTCACCTCCTCCCCCACCCCTCCCTAAGCCTTCAGAGGGAGGTGTCCTGGTGGATGGAGAGCAGGCAGGCCAGGAGCTGGTGGTAGGGGCTGCCAGGTGAGGCCACCGTCTCGAAGACGGACTGGAAGGCCCGGCGGTCCAGCTCCTCGTCGATCTGGTGCCGGTAGAAGTCCATGGCCACCAGGCAGAAGAGGTTGACGTCCACCACCTCGCTCTTTCCCATACGGCTGATCACGTGAGGCAGGCTGGAGTGGGCGGGGGGTTAAGGAGGAAATAGTATATGGGGAGATGGGGGATACATAAACACACTCTCACGCACACAAACACACAGACACAAACACCGATGCGCACACACACACACACACACACAGGTAGACGGCAAGGATACAGGGCGGAGATCCACTGGGAGGTGGAGGCAGACACGAAGAAGCAGGAGAGCGACCACATGGCCATGGCCACGGGCGTCCTCTGGGTGAAGTTGGACAGGGACAGCAGCACCCAGTCACGCACCATCGATGACTGGCCTGTCGCATGCAGAGTCTGAAACACCTGGAGGGGACAGATATGGACGTGGAGGAGAAGAATTATGAAGGAGTGAGGGGGAGGAGAGAGGAATCATTGCAACCAGACAATTACCAGGATCCACATTGTGGAGAATTTCATGGGAAGAACAAATGCAAGGTTTATTTCTGCCATTGAGCCTTAACTATACTACCATGGTTGGTGTTCTTTCTGTTGCCCGTTGCCTTGCCAACATGTTGTTAAGAAAGTGCTTGCAAGTCCATGAAACAAAGAGCTCTATACCAGTAACTAAGCAACGGTTTCTGACCACATTTCCATTGAAATTCTGTTCAAGGGAACATTCCTTTTCTAGACAGAACAGGACAAAATGGCAGAACTGACTAATGAAGACGGTAGAAAAATACCAGCGCCAATTTAAACAAGGATGTGTTTGTGTGTGTGTGTGTGTGTGTGAGAGAGAGTCTGTGAGGGTGAGTCATTCCCCACTGACCTTGTAAACCACGCTGGCCATGAATTGTGGATAAGGCTGCTGATTGGACAGGAACTCCCCGATGACCTTGTTCATGACGTCCTGCGGAGGGAAGAAGTCGTCCAGGAACTGTGGCAGGATCCTGGCCACCACCCGCGCCTCGCTGGGGAAACCCTTACGGATCCTGGAGAGAGAAGCGTCCCAGAGGCAAGGACAGGGATGAGGGTCTGGCTGCATCTGGCTGCCTGGGCGTGGATGTGTATACACCCAAAGTGCGTTTCCATACTTGTCAAAGAGCACGGACACCCTCTCCATGGCGACGATGACGGACTCGCTGTCGGGGGCCTGGGGGTCCGCGTCGGCGGGGCGACCGGGGCTGGCCTTCTCCTTGCCTGAGGAGAAACCAACAGGACCAGCGGTGACCGCCACCGCCTCGCCAACGCCAACCTGACCCCTAACCTCTGTGACCTCTGAACCCGACGCAACCACCGCTGGGAGGACGAAAGTGTGACCGCCGTTAAATTAGGAAGGGTGAGTTAAAACTGGGAGGGGATTGGGGGAAGAGGGGTTCTGCATTGAGGAGTGAATAGGAGAAAGGTCGGGAATTACATTGTGTGGGAAGATTGAAAACGTTCAATAAATTGGCAGTGAAATTGGACAGGTAACCAGTCTGTGCCACATCAGGGGCGGACTTGGCAAGGCAACAGAGGCTCGCCCCTGTTAGGGTAGGAGACAGCTGGTTAGCACGTTAGTGGTTAGCTTACGGGGGAGCTAGCTGGCTAGAGTTAGTACAGGGAATCGTAGAGGCCACCGCAGTTGCTAATACCACAGGTAGCTAGATTACATGCAAGCTTGCACAAGTAAAGGAACTTTCAAGGCTGTACTGTAAGTCCTTACAACACGATAACTGTAGCTCAAAAACTGTCTGAGTGTATGGGTTTGAGCGATGGTAAGCATTAGCGTGTCGTGAAGGTACTGTAGTGTAATCAGAACACTTGATGGGAACGTAAAAAATCGCTGGGCATGCAGGTAGGAGCTGGCAAGCATTTGTGAGCTCATCACTGACCAGTTTCAGTCTACATGCAAGTGAGCATTTAGTGGACATGCTAGTTAGCATTTAGCATACACGCTTGTTAGCATTTAGCATTCATGATCGTGAGTACTGACTCCATGACAGGTAAGCGCAGTCCTAATGTACATGCAGGTAAGCTAGTTAGCTAGCGTTAGTATCAAGAACAGTAGGCGTTCATGCCATTGAAGAACTGCAGCTTTAAGCCTTCGTAAACCGAAACAGGAAGTGCTCGGTGTCGCCAGCAGGGAGTCTTACCGGTGTACATGCAGGTGAGCATGAGCCCCAGCGCGGCCATGGCCCTATGGGGGCTGGGCATGTTGACGCGCTCCACGCTGAGCTTGACCAGCGCCTCGCTGTCCAGCCGGGACAGCTGCTCCGACAGCAGCAGGCGCTCCAGACCCCTCAGGACGCAGTGGTAGATGACCGACGGGGTGGACTCCTCGCTGGACGACACCATCACGGCGCACGTCTGGGGGGGGGGGGGGGAACACGACGGAACATCAATCTCGTGAGGTAATGTGGAAGTGAATGGACATGGTGGGTGGGGTTGGAGGGAGAAAAAGGAAGACAGGGAGGGAGGCAGGAGATAAACATGACATAAAGGATAAGGAAGGAGCCAGCCAGTGGAGAGGAAAGAATGGAAGGAATAGAGAAAGGGAGACGGACACACACACACACGTCTACACACACTCGGCGCTGACCTGGATGACTCCGGCGGTGAAGTCGGCTCCCACATCCAGAGGGTAGTTCTCCATCATGTAGAAGGCCACGGCACACATCACCAACACGTGCTGCTGGTTATGCAGGTTCACACAGCTGTCGACACACACACACACACATTACTTACACTAAACACACACTGGCTGAGACACACAGCTACCCGAGGGAGAAGATATGTGGAATATGTGGGAAGGCAAGCAGGTAGTGCCATCTAGTGGTCCTTGATCTCCAGACTCGTGTTGGGCTCGTCTTATTAATGAGGCTGAACTTTGCACTGAATCCCTAATGGTTGTATAACGTAGCCAGATGAAAGGACAGCCATATCTGACTGTTCACAGCCAGACACAGAAGATGGCATTTCCATGTATTTAAGGACTAACAGAGACAACAGAAGGTCATATACAGTGTGTGTGTGTGTCTGTGTGTGTGTTCTCAGCATGAGCCTTCTCATCATCCACCTCCACTCCCATGGCAGGACACCAATTAGCATCCCTGCCACCGGAGTGTGTGGAGCTGCTTGTACAGTGTGTGTGTGTGTGTGTGCGCCCTCACTGTGCGATGGCGCGGAGGTTGGACAGCAGGTACTCGGACACGGCGGGGATCAGCTGCTTGGCCGTGTCGTCCAGCAGGTCACACTCCAGCACGTACAGCACGCCGTGGAGAGCACCCATGCGGCTGGGGAGGTGGGTGCTGCGGAGGGTGGTCTCCAGCAGGCGGCACACGGGCTCCGCTATCGCCTTGTCCTGGAGGGGGGGGGGATTAGTGAATTAATTAAATGGATTGACGTAGGGATGAATGATTGACAAAATACACAAAGTACAGGGACAATGATAGAAAGCAACAGTGCAAGCTCAATCTCGATGCGTGCGTTTGTTTAGATAACCGGTTTGCCTACACACACACACACACACACGCTCACACGCTCCTCACCATCCCAAGTACGGCAGCAGCCTTGCAGATGGCCGGCACCAGGTACTGGTTGAGGATCTCGTCCTCAGGGGGATGCACCTTCTGCAGCTCCATCAGGGTGGAGAACATCATGTCAAACTGGTTCCTCTCTGTGAACAGGTCGGACACAGCTAACAACTGGAGAGGGGGGGGGGGGGGGGGGGGCAGAGAGACAGGGAGAGAAGGGGGGGGGGAGAGATGGAGATATAGAAAGGGAGAGAAAAAGAGCAAGGGAGTAGACAGAGATGGAGAGGAAAGAGATGGTAAGAGAGATGGAAAGACAGGGAGACAAAAAGAGATGGAGAGAGAGAGAGACTGTAAATGGACGTGCATCTGAATGAGAGGAAGCGTGACCAGGGTAAAGACTACCGGTCATTTCTCTTTCTCTCACTATATCGGTGTACTTCTATTCCTCCTGTCAGTTTGAAAGGATGAAACAGCATAGGGATGTTACCTGTCATATTACAAACTACATGGCGTAATAATGGTTATTTCCCTGACTGACATTTTGTGAATGAACACAACTGAATGTGTGTGTGTGTCCATCCTCACCGAGCGGACCACCTCGCTGATCAGCACCACGGGGGTCCTCCTGTTGCTAGGGGAACCGGGGAGGACCCACTGGCTGTAGAGCTCCAACAGGAACTGGGAGCACGAGTGGATGTCCACCCCTGCTCGGTGCTTCCTGTTTGGAGAGATGTGGAGGGAGGGGGGTTAAGAAGGTGTTATGGACACCTACAAGCATGTGCTCCCTTAGGGTGAACGGCTGCACTTGTGTGTGAGACCTGGAGTTGATGGGGGAGGTGGGTGGTGAGGTAGTGAGTGTGTGTGTGTGAGACCTGGAGTTGATGGGGGAGGTGGGTGGTGAGGTGGGGGCTGGGGCGTCGGTCTCGTCCTCCTCGTCCTCGCCCCACTCCTCCTCCCTCAGGGGGGTGATGTTGTTGCCCAGCCACACAGAGTGGATGGACACCTGGCCCAGCTTGTAGTCCATGTTGCCCAGCTCCCTCTCTGTGTTGATCTGGAGCAGCAGCTTCTCGTGGCTGATCAGGGTGCCTGCTGAAAGATGCACACGCACACACACACACACACACAATATTGAACGTGTAAATATAAACAGCCAGTATTTCTGTCCAGGAAGTATGTGGAAGGCAACACACCTGTTGCGATGACAGTATGTCTGTGTGCGTGTGTGTGTGTGTGTTTGACCTGCGGAGGCAGCAGACAGCGAGGGTACGGGGTCCCAGGCGTGGTAGGGGTGGTGAGTGTGGACATTGTCTCTCTTGGACACCAGAGCCTGGATCTCTCTCTCCACCTCCCCTCGGATCACAGACAGCTTCCGGCCAAACCTGAGGGACGTGCAGGACGAGTTAACACATCAGCCATGCGGGTGTGTGTGTGTGTGTGTGTGCACAAACACCATTCAAACAGTGTCTGTATATTACAATCCTATACCTGGGTGTCTGTATGTGTGAGTGAGTGAGTACACAAATATCATTCATGTAGTGTTGATAGGATTATTTGACACAATGTGAGTGATCAGTGTGTGTGTGTGTGTGTGTGTACCGAGTGTCGAGAGCCTTCAGGCTCTTGTTGCGTGGCTGCTGCTCCAGACAGCTGACGGCAGGGTTGCCAGCGGTGGGCAGGGTCATGGCGCTCAGCACCAGGGAGCTGATGGCCTGGACGGCCAGCACGTTGATCTGAGTCCTCTCCAGATCCTCCTGGGGGAGGGGTTAGGGTTAGACGCACACACACACACAACCGCAGGTGGTCCACTTAACGCGTGTGTATTCACACTTTAAGGTGAAAAACCTAACCCTGTAAGTACGTGTGTGTGTGTGTGTGTGTGTGTGTGTGTACCTCCTGCTGGGTCTCCTCCTCCTGGTCCATAGGGAGCGGTTGGGTGACCAGCACCCCCAGCAAAGTGGCCCACGTCTCCTCAAACTGGGTTCTGCTGCTCCAGCCTACAATACGGTCACAGCGCGGTCACAGCGCGGTCACAACGCGGTCACAGCAACATGGGAAGAAAAATCTGCAAGACTTCTCTATACAGAGCACCTCACCAAGAAATGATAAACGGAATGGGCGCTGAGAGTGTGGAGCAGTGTAAGTATTTGGGTACTATTTTAGATGACACACCTGATGAATGGGTTGTTATCAAGCTCTGCGGAAGCCTGATAACAAGCATTCATTTGAATCGGGTGTGTTTGGAAACATCTAGAACATGCAGGTCAGGGGGTTCCTGAGGACCAGCGCTGAGAACCACGCATCGGACATGTTGGGTTGGAAATGTTTGAAGACATAAGAAAATACTTCTGTACGGCGGCCGAAGACTGTATTGCTTGAGGAAACGACATCCTGTGTGTGTGTGTGTGTGTGAGTGTGTGAGTGTACCCTCTCACCCAGTGTGTTGATGCGGTAGAGGAACTCTCTGAAGACATCCTTCTCCTGAAGGAACTCCACAGGGATCTCAGGGAGGGCTGTGCCAAACTCTCCACCTGGCCGAGGGGACCAGCCCAGCTTCCACACCTACACACACACACACACACACGTGATGTACACACACACACACACACACACACACAGAGAGACGTTAGTTATGCATACATGTACAAAGGCACACAGTCACGTAAGTACTAAACACACACACACATTTTATAAGCATACAGACACACACGTAGAAGTTGGGTATGCAAACATGCGCAAACGTTCACCCACACACACACCCCACACCACACACACACTGACCAGTGGGGGCACTCGTGTGTAGCTGTTGACCAAGGGCAGTCTGGACAGACTGATGACAATGTTGCGTAGTGTCGGGGTGAGGAAGGCAGGGATGGAGCTGTTCCTATGGTGACCAAGTGCCAGGACGCTCTGGAGCCCCTCCACCAGCTCTGCCATGGTCTCACACGCACGGCGCTCACACACGTCTGGAAAACACACACACACATTTGGTGTCATCAAGTCATAACATTTCTTTGTGTGTGTGTGTGTGTGTGTGTGAGGTGGTGATACTCACTGTCGAGGTGTGGAGAGTCGACCTGGTCAGAGTCTGAGTCTCGACCCTTGTCTATCTTCCTCTCTGGGCGCAGCAGCTGGTCTCCTGGACCCACCGCCACTGGAGACACACACACACACACACACAGGCAAAGTTTAGGTTTCTCACACGCAAACGCTCCCAAACATACACATACTTACACAGAAACCCCCCAGTGACCCATCGTAAGCACCTACACACAAACGCCCACCTCCCCTGAACACACACACACACACAAACGCCCACCTCCCCTGAACACACACAAACGCCCACCTCCCCTGAACACACACACAAACGCCCACCTCCCCTGAACACACACACAAACGCCCACCTCCCCTGAACACACACACAAACGCCCACCTCCCCTGAACACACACGCACACAAATGCCCACCTGCGGTGATGAGGAGCCGGAGGCAGTGCACCAGGGAGCAGGTGTGTGTGGTGTAGGCGGCCGAGGCCAGGCGGCTCCAGATGCAGGGCTGCTGCAGGGCCAGGCACAGGCAGGACAGGGCCCCCTGGAGGTCCACGCTCAGAGGCACCTGGTCCTGGAGCAGACGCCACGCCACCACCTGGAGGAGGGGGGAGGGACCGGGGGAGAGAGGAGGGCGTCAGGGAGGGAGGGGGGAGGGACCGGGGGACAGAGGAGGGGTCAGGGACAGGGGGAGAGAGGGGGTCAGGGAGGGACAAGTCATGGAGGGAGGGGGGACGGGTTACGGAAAGGGGGAGAGAAGGAAGGAGGAGGTTGGGGAGGGAGGGAGGACATACAAGGAAGGGAAGGCCAATGAAACATGGGAGGTTAGAAAACCGCGCAAGCCAACGCCAGCGTGCGCCCGTGTCGGGGTGAGGGGAGCTGAGGTCAGGGGTCACCGACGTGAGGGGTCACCAGGGTGAGGGGTCACCGGGGCCTCACCTCGGTGACCAGGCAAGTGAAGGAGGTGATGAGGTGCTCCTTGTCCGACGGGATGTGGAACGAGGAAGGCAGCTGGGACACACACAGCAGGTACTGGGACAGGGCGCGGCACAGAGACAGAACCCTGGGGCAGAAACCTGCCTCTCCTGGAGAGAGGAGAGAGAGAGAGGGGGGTAGAGAGAGAGAGAGGGGGAGGGAGAGAGAGAGGGGGGTAGAGAGAGAGAGGGAGGGAGGGGGGTAGAGAGAGAGAGAGAGAGTGGTAGAGAGAGAGAGGGGGGTAGAGAGAGAGAGAGATAGGGAGAAAGATGGAGAAACCGAGAGAGGGAGAGATGGAGGGGGAGAGAGAAAGAGAGATTAGACAATCAAATGACCCTAAAAAGGTCATTCAGAGGTGTTGGAGAATGAGAACACACACGGTTTCTCACCATAGACTTCAGCCAGCTTGTCCCAGTAGGGTGAGGGTTCAGAGGGCGGCAGGAAGGACTGGTGAGGGACAGGAAGTTGCTGCGTGACACTGCCCAGCTGCTCCAGGGTCACCTGTAGGGCCGTCTCCAGCAGCAACGACCCTTGACCCCTGGTCAACCTCTGCAGCCCCATACTCAGACAGGGGCAGAGGAGACTCAGGTTGAACTCCTGAGAGGGAGAGAGGAAGAGGGTGGGTAAGGGGCTCCATGTGTTACCTAGAGGAGGTTTCTGTGTGTGTGTGTGTCTGTGTGTGTGTGTGTGTGTGTGTTACCTTGCAGCTCATGATGCTGGACAGGTCAGTGGGAGGTAGTTTGGTCAGGAGTTCCGTGGTCTCCGTGAGAGCTCCGTCGCCACGGAGACAGCACTGTGACTTCACCAAAGACACGTACCATTCCTGAACGAATGCAATGGTTACATTAACACGCACGCGCACACACACCCGCACACATGAAGACACACAAACACAACCAGTACTCTGACCTTGTCAGCAATGACCAACTCTGGGGCAGGGGGCGGGTCCCCATCCAGGGGGTGTGATGTCACGGGAGGGGCGGGGCTGCTCGTTTCCTCGGCAACGGTGGCTCGGAACCTGTCCAGCAGGGAATAGAACCTCTGATGCCTGGAACAGGAAGGAGGAAAAAAAGGACACCATCACAAATCAAATGACACAATCAATGAATAGCTCATCCTGTTCCCTCTAGTAGTGGTGCTCAGAGTATTAGTAACATTATTGAGAGCAGTGTTACCTCTGAGCCAGTCCGCTGGTCTGAAGGTACTCCTGGAGACGGTCCAGTTCCTCTACAGGAAGCTGAGCTACGCTGTTCTGGAGACACACACAAGGCTCAGTACCAGCTAACAACCCAAAAAGGTCCAAACTTCAACTGAAACCTCAACTGTAGCTTCAAACTCCCTTTACAACATGGAAATCCTTTTCATCCACACACACACCCCCCCCGAGACCCCCCGGCAGCTGTACTCTCCCCCCCCCCCCCCCCCCCCCCCCCCAGCGTGGCCCACCTGCAGCGTCTCGGCCAGCAGCATCTCCACGCGGCGGCAGGCCAGCGTGTCCACCATGCGCGCCAGCACCCTGAAGGGCGTGCTGAGCAGCTTGTCCACGTACAGCATGAGCAGAGAGCCAGACTGGCTCAGGTGGATGCCCTCCAGACACTGCAGGGTCTTCCTCAACATGGTGGGCTGAGGGGGAGAGGAACAGGAGGAGGAGAGGGGGGTAGGAGAGGAACAGGAGGAGGAGAGGGGGGTAGGAGAGGAACAGGAGGAGGAGAGGGGGGTAGGAGAGGAACAGGAGGAGGAGAGGGGGGGTAGGAGAGGAACAGGAGGAGGAGAGGGGGTAGGAGAGGAACAGGAGGAGGAGAGGGGGGTAGGAGAGGAACAGGAGGAGGAGAGGGGGGTAGGAGAGGAACAGGAGGAGGAGAGGGGGGTAGGAGAGGAACAGGAGGAGGAGAGGGGGGTAGGAGAGGAACAGGAGGAGGAGAGGGGGGTAGGAGAGGAACAGGAGGAGGAGAGGGGGGTAGGAGAGGAACAGGAGGAGGAGAGGGGGGTAGGAGAGGAACAGGAGGAGGAGAGGGGGGTAGGAGAGGAACAGGAGGAGGAGAGGGGGGGTAGGAGAGGAACAGGAGGAGAGGGGGGTAGGAGAGGAACAGGAGGAGGAGAGGGGGGTAGGAGAGGAACAGGAGGAGGAGAGGGGGGTAGGAGAGGAACAGGAGGAGAGGGGGGTAGGAGAGGAACAGGAGGAGGAGAGGGGGGTAGGAGAGGAACAGGAGGAGGAGAGGGGGGTAGGAGAGGAACAGGAGGAGGAGAGGGGGGTAGGAGAGGAACAGGAGGAGGAGAGGGGGGTAGGAGAGGAACAGGAGGAGGATGGAGGGGACAAGGAAATGGTGAAACACAGATCCAAAACATCTTGTATTTGATTGTGGGAGCGGGGTCAGAGGAGCAGCAGGAGGGGCGATGGCCACACGGCCGCGATGGGCTTCACCCTCTCGGGTCGCCGGGCGACCCTCACCGTGGCGAGGTTGTCGCAGCGGGAGTGGATGGCCTGGATGAAGAGGCCGCTGGCGGCCGAGTTGCGGTGCACGGCGCTGATGAAGTCCTGCACCGGCGGCTCGTGGGACAGGTTGATGAGGTCGCGCACGTGGTTCACCATCAGCCAGGTCAGGTGCTCCGAGTCGTGGAGGTTCTGACACTGCGGGGGGGGGGGGACGAAAAGGCCCGTTTGGGAGCGTTGGACAGTTCAGATCAAAGGAGACGATACGGAAACAAATTAAAGACTTCCAATGAGCTCAAAGACTTCTGTACATCCACAACAACAAACGTTCCACAGTGAGCCTAAGCAGGTCCAGTGTCCTCATGCCTGGCTGGAGCCCCTGCAGGCAGCAGCAAGCTCTCACCACGTAGTCACAGAAGAGGATGAGCGCGCCCCGCCGGACGATCTCCCGGTTGACCATGGCCAGCCGCGCCTCCGGCTTCTCCTCCTCCCCCTCGCTGGAGGAGTGGGGGCTCAGCAGCTTGGAGGAGGACAGGCTGTGGCCCCTGGAGGGAGGGAGGGAGGGAGGGAGGGAGGGAGGGAGGGAGGGAGGGAGGGAGGGAGGGAGGGAGGGAGGGAGGGAGGGAGGGAGGGAGGGAGGGAGGGAGGGAGGGAGGGAGGGAGGGAGGGAGGGTGCATAGTTGAAAGCTCTGCTGAGAACACAGGAGTGAGTTTACCTTAGTGTGTGTGTGTGTGTGTGTCTGTACCTGGGCGTCTGGTGCACCTCGGCCCACCAGGAGTAGTTGGTGTAGTGGATGATGAGCAGCACCTGGCACCACAGCAGCACCAGTGAGGGGTGTGTGGTGGTCAGACACTGCACCATGGCGTTCAGACCCTCCAGGGGGTAGAACTCGCCCCCGTCGCTGGCCCCGCCCCCCGCAGCCGCCGCCCCCCCCTCCCCCTTCAGGAGGCGGGTCGCCGCCGCCGTGATCCTCCGGAACATTCCTGAGGGAGCGTGGGAGGAGGAGGAAGGGAGGAGGAGGAAGGGAGGAAGGAGACAGTGGATTGATGGTCCAACGTAATGTGTGCGTGGGTTGCAGGAGTGTGTGTGTGTGTGTGTGTGTGCTCACCGCTCTTGAAGATGTGGATGAGGCACATGAGCAGGGTGCCCAGCTGCTGGCAGTAGAAGGTGTGCTGCTGCTCCGTCATGTCCACCTTCACCTGCCTGGACGAGATGTCCTCCAGCAGAACCCCCACCAGCTGGAGCAGGAACCTGGGGGGGGGGGGGGGGGGGTTAAATACATGTTAAGGAAGGTAGAGGAATCAGGAGATTAAAAAAGACAGACGGTAGAGAAGGTTCGGTGAGCAACGGGCGGACGGGGGGTTTAACAGCTTTCGAAACTCTTGTGAACACAACCCCAGAGATGGGCGGGGCTCACCTGGCAAAGGTCTCCTCCGGCGCCGCCCTCTGCGTCTCCACGTTGGCCTCCGGGCCGCCGGAGGGGGCGGGGCCGGGCGGCGGGGGGGCGGGGCCGTCCAGGTGCAGGTGGCGGATGGCGGGGCAGGACAGCAGGCTGGGGGAGAGAGAGAGCTCATGGACGCGGGACAGGACGATGTCCTCCGTGGACTGGGAGACCAGGACCCTCAGGATGGCCAGGATGCCAGACACCCACAGCTGGACCGTACCAACAGAGGCCTGGGGGAGGGGGGGAGAGAGATAGAGAGAGAGAGAGAGAGAGAGAGAGAGAGAGAGAGGTAAGGCTTCTTTGCCATAGAAAGACATGATGAAGAGGACTAAGAGAGAGAGAGTGTGTGTGTCACCATGGTGGCGGGGGTGGTGAACATGCTCTTCAGCAGCATGTCTACGGGCCTCAGAGAGGAGGGGGCCACCGTCTCAAACAGGGTGTTCAACACCCCCAGAGCCTCCGGGGAGTCCAGGTGCATCTGGAGACGCAACACACACACACACACACAAAACTAATTAGAGTCTACATCCAATTTTGAACAGCTTCTGCTACAAGTTTTCACACGCAAAAAAACACGCACCTGCTGCTTGCCGATCATGGGGAGTATGACGTCAGCGATCTGGCGGGAGAGTCTCTTCCACTTGTCCTCGTTCTCCTTGTGGCACTGCTGCAGGACCAGGATGAACATCTCCAGCACCTGCACACACACACACACACCACAGCCTCGGTAACAGTAGACTCTGCCGGCGGACTCGTGTGTGTATGTGCTAGTGTGTGTGCATGTGAGACTGTGTGTGTTTGTCCAGAGTGTGTGTGTGTGCTAACCTGGTGGTGCTGGATGAGGCGCAGCAGCATGGACACCACCACCTCCTTCTGAGTCTCCAGCTCCTTCCCAGCGTCTGCCTTGTTGGAGCCCCTCAGCACAAACAGGTCATGGACGATAGGCTGGAGAGCGGGGATGGCTACACCACACACACACACACACACACACACACACACACACACACAGTGAGATACAGCGGAAGGTGAGTCTGGTTCTTATGGTTAGAGTGTGTGTGTGTGTGTGTGTGTGAGAGGGAGAGAGCGTCCTCACCGTGTGTGACGGCCTTGCGCCCGCTGGCCATGATGCCGTCGCACAGCTGGATGATCTTGGGAATGCTGATGATCTGCTTGGAGTGGTAGCGCTCGTACGACAGCAGCACCAGGAAGAAGAAGATGTTGGGGACGATGGCCTCCGAGTCTCTGGAGGAGGGGGGGGGGGGGGCACACACACAGAGTCTGAAGAACTAGAAGGTGTCTATGTATCTTTTGTGGTTAGTGTGCTTCTGCATGTAGAGCTCCCAGGCAGCCCGGCCCTACCTGAACTGGCCCACCTCGATGTACTCAAACTGCTTGAGGACGAAGCCTATGAACACCTGAAACACAGAGAGCGAGGGTCAACACCTCACTGGGTTCACCAGCCTGTGTGGATGTTTATGGGGTAGTGCCCGTATCGTGTACAACTGCACGTGTGTGTGTGTGTGTGTGTGTGTGTGTGTGTGTGTGTGTGTGTGAGCGTACCTGGTCCGAGTCCAGCAGGCAGTAGTTGACCCTGAGCTGGACCAGCTGAGCCAGCAGGTCCAGCACCTGTCTCTGCAGGCCCACTGAGGTGCTGGTGGTGTACTGCTTCAGGGCCTTGATCACCAGAGGCTCAAACAGACGGATGTGGTTGTGGATGGCGTTCTGGGACACACACACACACACAATGGAATGAAAGCTTTTTTAAATGATTTTGTTATTGACACACACACACAGACCCTTTCATTTTCTTTGATCCATTTCTGGCCTCTCACACCCAGGCATATTATGTTATTAGGAGGGTGTGTGTGTGTGTGTGTGTGTACCTTGTCTCCTCGCTGGCGAGTGACGTTGGTGATGCTGGACTTGAGCTGGTTGGACACCTTCTGCATCACATCAAACCACCTGAGGAGAGGGGACACACCAACATCAGGAAAACAAACCATACAGGTGTAGAGAGCAGGGTGGATATTCTGTGTGAGTGTGTAAGTGTGGGTACGTGTGAGTGAGTGAGGCGTGTGTGTGTGGGCGTGTGTAGAACCCCCACCCGGAGGCGTCCTGTTCCTGCTCAGCCTGGACCATGTTGCGGAGGCTGGCGTCAGCCAGGGCCTGGGTGAAGTGTGTGTAGGGGGCCATGAAACAGTAGTGGTAGAGGCCGGGGCGCAGGCTGGACGAGCCCAGACGCAGGGCCCGGCCCTGGGAGCGGCTCGGCCCACTCAGGGCCCCCTCGTACTGGGAGGCCAGGTTGGTGCCAAACAGAGTCTTTAACAACTAGAGGGGGGTTGTGGAGAGAGAGGAGGGGTGAGGAGTGAGTGAGGGAGAGAGAGAGAGAAAAGGCATGGGGAGAGACAGAAGGGGTGGGGGAGAAAGAGAGATAGAAGGGATGAAGAAAGAGAGAGGGACAGAGAGAGAGCCAGAGAGAGAGAGAGAGAGACACAGAGCAAGAGAGAGAGAGAGAGCCAGAGAGAGAGAGAGAGAGAGATAAAGGGACAGCCAGAGGTACATAAGTGTGTTATATCTGAAATAACTTTTTAACAGCAAGTTGGACTACACAGAATTAAAGCAACAGTCAGAATGGGACTACATGTCCCACTGAGCAGCGTCCTGCACGGCAGCAGTGGGGCCAGGCAGCAGTGGGGCCAGGCAGCAGTGGGGCCAGGCAGCAGTGGGGCCAGGCAGCAGTGGGGCCAGGCAGCAGTGGGGCCAGGCAGCAGTGGGGCCAGGCAGCAGTGGGGCCAGGCAGCAGTGTATGGAACCATCGCACAGGGGAACCTGAGTCTTCACAGACCCTGTCGGCAGGAACCAGCCTCTCTCTAGGTGGCGTCATGGAGGCCACAGTACACTGCTCAGTACTGCGGCACTGGTACGCCACCCCCCACACACACACACACACATGCATGCTAGCAGGCGGGCACTCCTTTACACACACGCACACAGTTGGTACCTACCTGTTGCACGCACACCGTGGCCATGGTAGGTTCTCTGGAGAAACAGGACTTCAGGTAGCTGAGGATCTCCTCCACACACTGGCCCAACACACACACACACACACACACAAGCAACATTACTTTACTTCTTGAGCATCACAGATAATCGTTTTCATCAATGCTTTCTGTTTTAATCAGTAGAAAACATCAGTGAAGTGACTGGTGATGATGCTGGGTGTGGGTGAGGGTTCAGACCTTGCCGATGTCGTGCAGCGTGGCCATCTCCAGGAGCTGGGAGAGGACGTCCAGCGTGGAGCGCAGGAACCCTCCAAACTTCTCATTGGTGCTGTGAAGGTCCAGTGTTACCTGGGAAACCAGCAAACATTTAACAAACATTTTCTGACTGAAATGAGAACAAATCCCGGTACTGATTTCAATTTGAAAGAAAACATATCTCAACAACAACAAGCTTCTTGGGAAGATTGAACCAATATAGTTCTGCATGTGCGTGTGTGTGTGCGTTCAAGGCGCGTTCTCACCTTGTAGTTGGCGTGCGTGGCCTTGAGCACGTCGTACAGCTTGAGGTAGGGGGGCAGGTGGTAGAAGCTGCCCAGGGTGCTGGACTTGTTGACGGAGGTGGAGGCGGAGCTTTCGGACGCCCGCCCCCCCGCCACCTCGCCGGCCTTCTTGGGGCTCATGGGCGTGGAGCTGGGCTCCAACGCCTCCTTCTCCTTGCCCTTCCGCCGGATGGGGCTGAGCGACGGAGTGTTGGCCAAGGAGGGGAGGGTGGCCTGTGTACACACACACACACACAGACACTCTCTTATCTCGACATATCGCCATGTTAACACATTGTTACCATTATCGAAGCATGCCAAGCTCAAATCCATCCCATAACCAGCAGGTTACCTTGACGGCGGGGCCCGGCGGCGTGTCGTCCAGCACGTGGGCGCAGATGTTGAGGATCTTGAGGAGGTGTGAGAAGAGGTGCTCCACCAGGGCCACCAGGGGCCGCTCTCCCAGGGCCGCCCAGGGCTCCTCCACCTTCCCGGGCGCAGCGGGGGCGGGGCTGCCCTCCTCCTCCCCGGCCCAGGGGCTGCGCATGCACTTGGGTGCGGCCGCTGGAGAGGGGAGGGCAGGTGCTGGATCAATGTTGTGATGGAGGCTGTTTTTGTTTGGGGCGCGTGTTTGGGTTTTGTGTATGTTCTTTGTCTTTGTGAAAATCTGCGTGTGTGTGTGAGTATGTCTGTATGCGAGTGGGTGTGTGCATGTATGTGTGTGCATCTGTCTGTGTGTGTGTGTGTGTGTGTGTGTGTGCTCACGTGTCTACCTGCGAGCAGGTTGCCGGCCAGCAGCATGGCGTCCTGGTGGGCCGACAGGTCGAGGGGGAACCAGGCGGAGGAGAGGAGAGAGAGGACCATGTTGGCCATGCCCACTGTCAGGGTCCTCCTGCCCTCCTCCACCACGTTACCCACACCTGGCTGGGACAAGCTGGGGGAGGGAGGGAGGGATAGACAGAGAGACCGAGAGAAAGAGTCATTTTAAGTTCTATTTAAAAGCGTCTCCAAATGGTGTTTCTGCGTTTCTCAGTGTTCTTGAGCCCGTGATCTGTCTCACATGTGAGCGTGTGTCTCTGCGTGCATTAGCGTGTGTGTGTGTACCTGAGCGCCCTGCCCCGGCTGCGGCTCAGGCTGGAGCGTGACGAGTGGCTGACGGAGGAGCTGACGTAGCCGCAGTGCCAGCCCGTGCTCCAGCTGCATGCTGGGAAGTTGGAGGTGAGCAGGCACAAGGCCTCGCAGCAGCCAAACTACACACATACACAAACAAGACACACACGCACACAATTCCCCTCATTACAATATTTAAAGAAATCAAGAAATATGAATTCATATATAATTCAACTGAGAAAGGGAAGCAGCTGTGTGTGTGTGTGTGTGTGTGTGGGCTCACAGTCAGGGCCCTGGAGGAGGAGGAGGTGAGGGCGTGGGACACAGCGGTGATGACTCTGGACAGGTTGTTCTCCACCGTCACGTCAGACACACTCTGGGACAGGTTGTAGCCTCGATACGTCCTGGAGCACACAGCACACCACATCAGACTGAGTGTGTGTGTGTGTGAGCATGTGTACATTTACTCATTTAGCAGACGCTCTTATCCAGAGCGACTTACAGTAAGTACAGGGACATTCTCCCCGAGGCAAGTAGGGTGAAGTGCCTTGCCCAATGTGTTTGTGAGTGTGTGTGTGTGCTACCTGGTGATGGTGCTGACGGTGAACTGGGAGGGGGGCTGGGTCTCGTGCATGAGCAGCTGGAGGTAGACGCTGCTCTGGTCCCGGGCTATGGCCACCACAGGGTCAGTCTGGCCCTGGTCACAGTCATAGAACAGCCTGGACACCAACCTGGGGGGAGGAGGGGGGGCGCAGAACTCATTGACATCAATTATCCCAATAAAACGGCACAAGAGAGAGAAAGTGAGTGAGAGTGTGTGTGTGTGTGTGTGTGTGTGTGTGTGTGTGTGTGTGTGTGTGTGTGTGTGTGTGTGTGTGAGTGAGTGAGTGTGCGTGTGTGAGAGAGGAGGGGGTGAGTGAGCGTGTGAGTGAGTGTGTGAGAGAGGAGGGGGTGAGTGAGCGTGTGAGTGAGTGTGTGAGAGAGGAGGGGGTGGGGGCTACCTGCTGACAGTGGAGGCAGCCACGTGTCGCACCCTGGGGTCGTCATCCCCCAGCAGGTGGATGACCACGTCGTTCAGCACCCTCTCCTGCAGACGCAGGCACTGTGGAGGGACGGAGGGAGGTGGTTGAACAGCAGATAAAAACATATTCAATCCCTTATTTCTTACATCTTCTGTGCATGAATTCATGTTTACATATTTGCTACAATAAACATTTGCAACAATGTGAAGGTTTTGCAATTTATCGTTCTCCAAGGTTCTCACCCCAGTGTAGTGATGCTCCCCTTTGTGCAATTTCTCAGTTTTCCTCTCCAGGAAATTCACTAACCTGTGAACGACAAACTTCTTACTACCTTATATTAACAGTGGGCAAAATACTGATTCCAAAGGTCAGAAAACTGAAAATAGAGGATTCCCCCAGATCTGGATTAAAAGGGATTCCCCCTTTTAATCCAGACTGCCATAAATCTAATCTTAATCTCTCAATTAATACTGTATATGTACAAAAGACACAAAAGTGTTCTAGAACATTCATGTTTCATGTTGGCGGGGGGCTGGCTAACCGGAAGTCCATCTCCGCCAGGGTCTCCAGGAGTTCCGTCCTGACCAGCCAATAGGAGCAGTCCTTCAGGGTCAGGAGGTCGATGAGCAGCTGCAGGCCCAGCTCACTCAGAGTGCTGCTGCAGAGGGTCATGATGCAGTGCTGAAACACACACACACACAGTACACACACACACAACAGTATCAACACCTACTACAACTGTAGAATCTTGTAGATATTTTTGTGTGTGTACACACACACACACACACACACACACAACTTACCCTGACTGCAGAACAGGCCATCTTGCAAGTAACGGAGGACTCATCCTTCAGAGTTTTCTGGAGCACAGGCACCAGGTCCACCAGGGACAGAGGGTTACCTGGACGACACAGCAGAGGGGTGAGGTGAGAGGATGAGGACAAAGAAGAAAAGAAACAAGTAGAAAACGGCCGTTCAAGGAAAGTTCCATTTTTTACAAAGGCACCCAACCATCCAAACACATTCTCTCATTGTATGTCCTCTCTCTCCCCCCTCTCTCTCCCCCTCTCTCTCCCTCTCTCCCTCACTCTCTCCCTCACTCTCTCCCTCACTCTCTCCCTCACTCTCTCCCTCACTCTGTCTGTCTCTCCCTCACTCTCCCTCTCTCTCTCTCTCACCAGTTGTGCTGTGTACGCTGGCCAGCCAGCTGTGGATGTTGAAGCGTGTCTTGGTGAGGGCTGCCTGGATGAGGGCCCCACACAGGATGGCGGTGGCCCCTCGGATCTGGGGGTCCCCGTGGGCCCCCAGGCCCAGCACGTCACTGATGTACTGCTGCTCTGTAGGGGGGGAGCAGGGGAGAGCGAGGGGTGAGAGGGGGGGTGTAGGTCCTCATCTGTCTGCATGAAATGTACATGTGTGTGTGTGTCTGTATTTAGGTGTTCATATTCATGTGTCGATGTTTGTGAGTGAATCTGGGGATGTTCGTGAGTGTGTGTATGCTGTGTGTGTGTGTGTCCTCACCCCCCACAGGGGTGCCGTCCAGCGGCTCCAGGTACAGGGTGTTGAAGAAGGCCTCGGGGTGCAGCGCCACGGCCGCGCCCATGCAGCTGACGGCCAGCGCCTTCACACTCACACGCACCTCCTTGTCTGGGACTAGACCTGCGGGAGCACACACACACAGGTCAGATCCACGGGTCACACACCACACACCACACACAGGTCAGATCCACGGGTCACACACACACCACACACAGGTCAGATCCACGGGTCACACACACACACACAGGTCAGATCCACGGGTCACACACCACACACAGGTCAGATCCACGGGTCACACACACACACACACCACACACAGGTCAGATCCACGGGTCACACACACACACACAGGTCAGATCCACGGGTCACACACCACACACAGGTCAGATCCACGGGTCACACACACACACACACACACAGGTCAGATCCACGGGTCACACACACACACACACACAGGTCAGATCCACGGGTCACACACACACACACAGGTCAGATCCACGGGTCACACACACACACACACCACACACAGGTCAGATCCACGGGTCACACACACACACACCACACACAGGTCAGATCCACGGGTCACACACACACACACACACACACACACACAGGTCAGATCCACGGGTCACACACCACACACAGGTCAGATCCACGGGTCACACACACACCACACACAGGTCAGATCCACGGGTCACACACACACACACAGGTCAGATCCACGGGTCACACACACACACACACACCACACACAGGTCAGATCCACGGGTCACACACACACACACCACACACAGGTCAGATCCACGGGTCACACACACACACACACACAGGTCAGATCCACGGGTCACACACCACACACAGGTCAGATCCACGGGTCACACACCACACACAGGTCAGATCCACGGGTCACACACACACACACCACACACAGGTCAGATCCACGGGTCACACACACACACACCACACACAGGTCAGATCCACGGGTCACAAACACACACACACACACACAGGTCAGATCCACGGGTCACACACCACACACAGGTCAGATCCACGGGTCACACACACACACACACACAGGTCAGATCCACGGGTCACACACACACTCTGGCGGTCCACAGGACCGGAGGTGGTGGTCAGAGCTCCCTCACCGTTCTTCTGTCCAGTCAGGAGGAAGGAGGCGGCGAGCAGCCGAGTGCAGTGCACCAGTGGCTCCGCCCCCTGGTCTGTGTAGTGGCCAATGGGGCCCTTGATTCTCGACGGCTGAGAAAGGAGGAGGCACGGACAAAAGAGTGAGTGAGCGCGCGATGGGGCGAGCGTGCGATGGGGCAAGCGTGCGATGGGGCGAGCGTGCGATGGGGCGAGCACCTACCTTGTGGTCTGGCTCGGGCTCCAGCGCCTCCTCGGCGGGGGGGAAGTGGTCCACGCTGCTGTCAGACGCCTGCCTGTTGTGACCTCTGCCCTCCAGCAGGTGGGGCTTACTCAGAGCTGGGGGAGGGGGGAAGACAACAGTAAAGCACAACAACAACAACAACAACAACAACAACTTCTTCTTAGCGTTGGTTGTTGTTAAGGGGTGGGAGGGGCGTACCCAGGGCAGACTGGGAGAAGGGCTGTGTGTGTTCCTCCAGGGAGGAAGGGCCGGTCCCCTCCTCTTCCTCGTCCTGCAGCGTTCCAATCTGCATCCCTGAGTACTGGCTCTCACTGCCATCCAGGACCTGGGGAGGGCACGCACACACACACACACACACACACACACACCACCTTCAAACCTCTACTGTCACAAAGAAGCGATATGCATATGCATGAACAGCAGGGGATCATCCGTACGGACTGAGACTGGAGCCCAGCCCGACACTTCAGTATCAGAGGGCTGTCTCTCCTCTGTGTCACCAGACATGACCCTGGCCAGCTCCCACTCCCCTTCCCCGGGGGGGGGCCATGCTGCCGGGTGAGGGGCTGACAGACAGGTACGTCCGGGGTACCAGCCAAGTAGGTTTAGCGGCCTGTCAAGCGCACCAATAAACAAGCGCCATGCTTGTCCTCGTTCCCTGGGTTCAAAGGACGAGGAGACGGGATTGGTCAGGAGAGAGGGAGGGTCGACCGCAGTATGTTTAGGGGTTGAGAGCGATCCTGCGATCATCCCTGATCTCCAGAGATCCACAGAGATCTCTGTTGCCCCCGGACAGGCTGAGGCGGGGGGGGGGGGGGGGGGTTAGGTTTAGCTGACAGACCTTCGCATCGGTGACGTTACGAGAAGGTCGGGGGCAGTCACGTGCACGGGTCAGTTCAAAGGTCAAGCTGACAGACGGGCGAACGAAACAGCGGGGGTAAAAAAATTGTGGGGGGGGTTTGGGGGGGGGGCGGTTCATGGCAAAGCACGCAGGCAGGCAAGCCCCACCCCTCCCCCGCCGAGAAAAACAAAACAGAAACAAAAAGACATCCAATCAGCTGACCTTGTCGCTGCCGCTAGCGGAGGAGGAGACGACAGAGCAGCAGGAGGAGGAGGAGGAGGAGGAGACGGCCGACGTGGAGGAGGAGGAGCCGGCTGAGGACGTGTCGCTGTCGCTGTCGTCCGGCCCCTCGGTGGAAGTAGGAGAGATCGGAGACCGCAGGGTCGCCCGTGGCGACGGCAAACGAGACTGCGACGGAGCGCGTGAAGGGGGAGGGAACTGGGAGTTAGAAGGGGGGTGGGGGGGGGGGGGGGGGGAGGTCGGGGCAGACCACAGTAAAAAGGATTTCGTCCAATCGGGACGTTTGTCTCCACGTTAGTTCCGACTGGGACCGGACGACACCCCAGACTCAAGCCCCAAACTACTGTCATGGAGCCCACAGCAGCCGTGCTGATCCAGCCATGCTGGCTCCACAATGAGGAGCACGTGAGGAACACTCAACCACCCAGAACTGGCCGATATGGAGACAAGTAACTATGGCCTCTGAACCCAACACCAAGAGGTGTGGCACTGGGACAACCCTGTGCTCAGCAGGACTCCCTCTTGATAACCTTCATGCCACAGGGCTAGACTACAGCCCTGTCCTCAGGTGTCATGTAAAGGCCACTGACAGGACTCGGCATCGCTCACTCGTTCAACTGATCAAGTACAGTGCTGTGCCAAAAAAAAGTATTAGGCACAGTACCGTACATTCTACAAAATCCTCGTTCGCACCGACACACCCACACACTCTCACCAGCTCTGCAACATCGGAGGGTGTGACGGCAGAGTCGGGTCCTTCTGTGGTGGTCTGGGAGGAGTCGCTGGGCGGGAGAGAGCGGTCGTTAGGACCCAGCGGAGCGTCCAGCGGTCCGTCGGGCGTGGCGTTCTCCGGCGTGGTGTAGTCGGCCGTCTCCGGGGTGGCGTTGGCCCCGCCGCTGGAGCTCCGGCTCAGCATGTCCTCCTCGTTGGGCGACTCCGGAGTCTCCGCCCCCTCTCCCAGAGCCCCGCCCCCTTGCTCGGAGGAGGCGCTGAGGTCGACGGAGTCGCCGGGCTGCAGTGCATGCTGGGAGGAGCGCGGCTGTTCCGTGATGATGTCTACCTGGGCAGTCCCCTCAGCTGTGGGGCGGAAACACACAGTTAACGACAATCGACATAAACATGCCTGGTTTAGTAACTGTGGTAAAGGTTTGTTTTTAAGTTGGGCGGGGGGGGGGTGTCCCATCTCTAACCTGAGAATGCTCCGGCCGTGCCCTCCGCCCTCTCAGGGTCCTCCTCTAAGCCCTCCTCCTCCCCTGACAGCAGCTTGCCTGGAAAAGGGGGAAGGGAAGGTCATAGGGTTTCTCACTGTTGTACAACTCTGTTGTAATCTACTGAAAGAAACGTGATTACCTGACCACATGAGTAGGGAAAGAGGGGAAAAAAGAGAGAGAGAAAGAGAGAATCACCTTTCTGTTTCCTGAGGACGAGTGGACTGCAGGAAGACCCTCCCCCAGCTGGACACGACAGGAAACAGGAAATAGAAACAGGAAGTGAAGAGGGGAGAAAGCAGCGAAGCCCCACAGACCCGAGGGAAACCCTCCAGATTCACACAGGACGATCCAGGAAATCAGTTAGTGGAACGGAGAATGAGGAAAAGTTAATAGGACGGGAGAAGTATTCAAAAGACCAATCAGAAACCTAACAGCAAACCGGGCCTGTCGAACCAGCTTACAGTGACCAACGGCAACGCTCCGAAAGCCGGACTTGAAAAGGGTGGTTACCGATGAACTCGAGGATGCTCCCGGAGCGCCCGCGGCTCTCGGCGTCCTGGCGGAACACGCTGGCGTGCGGCATGCTGCCGGCCGTGATGAGCATGTGCAGGAGCTCGGGGGGCGTGGTCCTGAACACCTGCTGCAGCAGCTCCAGAGCGGCCGTGACCACATTGTGGTCCCTGTGCTGTGTGTAGTGGAGGGTCAGCTCGTACACCTGCCACACACACACACACACACACACACTTAGCGACACACAGGACCAGTTGCATACAAGACGGCAAATATCCCAATGACTAGACATACGTGTTCTTATATACTTGCTTGAACACCTGGCAAGCAAACACACACACACACACACACACGACACACACACTTGCCTGCAGCAGCTGCTCTGGTGTGGGCTGGATGTCGGCCTCCTTCCTCATGAGCCCGAAGCTGCCCTTGAGGCTGCTGGTGTTGACCTGCTGCTGGAGCAGGGGCATCAGGTAGCGCAGGGTCAACAGCACCCCCAGGATCACGTGGTTGGCCCGCTCCTCATCCACAGGCACCAGCAGGCCTGGACGCAGTTTGTGCTCAACTGTGACAACAGGCCGAGCAGTGTGTGTGTGTGCGTGTGTGGATGTGTGTGTCTGTGAGTGTATACGTGTATGCACTTTTTGTGCGTGTTTCGCGTGTGTATTTTACAGTCAACCAAGGGCTGTGTGTGTGCGTCTGTGTATCTGCGTGGAGTATGTGTGAGTGTGTGGTGTGTGTCTCACCCAGCAGCACATTGAGCAGCCAGGTGTAGAAGTAGGTGGCGCGGCGGGAGTGCTGGCACACGCTGACGGCAGAGCTGGCTGCCGTGCGCCGGATGGTGGGCGAGCTGGACTTGAGGTTGGCCACCAACGACTTCAGCAGCACCTTGACCTCGCCGTCGTTGGCGAAGTGGCCGAGGGCTCCCAGGATCTTGGGGACGGCGGCCGCCAGCGTCTCCTGCACGGTCTCCTCCTGCCGCTTGGTGATCCTGGTCAGACACGGCAACAGGTTCACCAGGTAGGGTCTGGGGAGGGAGGGAGGGATTGAAAGACCAAAAATAACAAGATATTAGATGCATGAGAGCTGAAGATTCAAACTCTGAACACTTAACTGAAATGCTCTCCCAGGTGTGTGTGTGTGTGTGTGTGTGTGCACGTCCTACCTGCATTTCTGTGGCCTGATGAGGTGAGCGAGCTCAGCGAACCTCCAGAGGGCCGCCCTCAGGCTCCGGGAGGCACCATTCTACACACACACACACACACACACACACACACACACACACACACCTTCATCATCACCACCAATACCATATTCACAACCATCATTTATTGTACCATCCTTGTACCCACAATACCATCGCCCCCAACTCATCAGTCTTAAGGGTACAACAGGTATGTCTTTTATAAGTAAAAGAAAGAGAACAAATGAAAGGTTTTGTGAACAATAAACATGATGCGTAAGCTAATGATAACCTCTGACAGTTGTGTGCCAGTGGAACATTAAGTTGTCATTTTTGGAGCGTGCAGCTACTTTCCAGCCAATCATGTTCCACCCATCCGCCTTCAGCGAGGCGGGCCTTCCTCCTTGGTTCATTTTGTGAAACCACTGTCAATCAAACTTGAGCTGGAGGAAAGCAGGGAATTTCAGACAAGAATTGGGGGCAATTTTTCTCTCATTTGACAAAACAGCCAGTGTACCTTTTTAATCTCTTTGTACAGTTCCAGCTGCAGCCGAGGAAGGTTGGAGTCCATCAACGCCTGGAGGGGAGAGAAACGACCGGAACATTTACCACATCGCTGGGTTTCATCCAGAAAGTAAAGAGAAACAAATGAAGGAAGACAGGTTCTCTGTCGGTTTGACTGACAGACAGGAGGTTAAAGAGGAGCGAGCGGACACGGAGGTTGGGGGCGGGGTCCTCACTTTGATGATTTTGTTCAGGCACTCGTCGGCCACCATACGGACGTCCGACTCGCGGTCGTCGCTGCACAGCAGGAACATCTCCATGGCAATGCCCAGCAGCTTCTGGAACTCCGGAGACGTTCTGATCCCAGGACCATAGGAACAAAGAGGGGGTGGGGGCCCAGTCATTACACACACACACATTCTCTAGCAGTACATGCCACAGTAACTGTCAACCTTACATGAATAGCCTATGGCTATGAATAATATCAGTATGATGAATGTGGTTCAGCATAGTGTAACACAGGCCTCGCAGGCATTGACTGTTTCTGTGAAGGTAGTGTTAGGATCATCGTTTGCATTCTGCACCTGCTATCGGCTGACATTTCTAGAATAAATGAGGACTTGACAAGATAACAGAAACACGTGGGTTATCTCGTAGTTGAGAGGAAAGTGCTGTTCTGCTTCTGCTTGACGCCAAGACTCGTCAAGCCATTGCAATGCAGTTACAAGCACAGTCTTCACAATTATAGCTAAGCCCTCATTAATGACTGTGCCACAGCTTACTTTGCGACAACAGGCCTTGCTAATCTGGAACATCCTATTGTGTGTGTGTGTGCAGGGCTCCAGACTAACTTGTTGCCTTGGTTGCACTGGTTCGCCTAACTTTTTTATTTAGGTGCACCAGCACAGAATTTAGGTGCACCCAAATTTTTCCTTGCGTCGCCACAATTTCAAGGTCACCTTTTTATCACGCTCCATATACATTCATATATATTATGTAAATGATCTTAAACAAGAATAAGGTGTGGGTAAATATTTTTTTTATTTGATATATATATATATATATATAACAAAATCATTTAAGTGCTTCACTGAGCTAACAAACTAAAACATTTTAAGCAAAATAAAACATTTCAAAATAGAAAGTGCTACAGTTTAAAAGTGCTTCCCTGAACTGAGACCTAACATTTCATGGCTCAAAGTCTTATAGCGGGTCCCACCTTGCTGTCCCATGCCCTTCAGATGGCCAACACCTGTAATTTGGCCTTCTTGCCCTATGGCCTTGGCTAAATCATCTTGCCACACTCTCCCTAGCATCAAAATCCTAGCTCCATGGGTTAGCTCCATGGCCCAGCTTCGTAACTCAGGGGTCCGCAATTCATTTTTACAAGGGGCCACATGAGAAACCTGAAATGTGTTGGAGGGCCTCATCAATTTGCTCACTATTCATTTTCTCCCATTGTAAAAAGCAGTAAAGTATATATTTTGATTAGCTGCTACTGGTTATCAGAAGAATAGGGATATTCTGTAAATATTTATATAAATATTTTAGATTTTGGTGTAGGTCAAATAGGAAAGATTATAGAAGTAATAAACAGTATAAACAACAACAACAGTGTTTCATTTTATTTGTAACCAGTTAATCTTCACAAACACTGAAAGGTTGTTTTGCAGTATGTTAAAGACGTGGAATTGATCAACTTTATACAAAAAGCAATACATTTTTTCAGTTCATTTTGTTCTGTGAGAGAAATCCACTGGGCTTTAACAAGTGCATCGAAATCTGTCTGAATGTCTGAGGTGGATATGCGAAGGACAGCTGACAGGTAATGATCAGGGTCTGCAGTTCAACTAGCAAATCATCAGCCCGCGCCCACTGAATCAGTCAAGTTCTTATTATGTCTGCGTTAGTTTTTTTTCATCACAGCTTTCACTTTGACCTCAGTACACAGATACTTAGAAGTCCATGTCTTGTTAAAAGTTAATCAGTGGCAAAGTTTTTCATTTTCGAGGGCTAACCAACAGCTAACTCTCCTGTCGGTGAGGTTGCGCAAGCGCACATATGTAAATCGCCTGATCACTGTAGTCTTTCAGGACTACATATACTACCGCTCAACACATTTATTTATTTTACATTTTTGATTTACCTCACGTGGTCCGGATTGAGACAGCCTGTGGCCAGTTATGGCCCGCAGGACATACAATGCCCAGGTCTGCTAAACTGACTCTCTGGTCCTCAGGTCCTAATTTCAATCACACAGCACGGAGCTACAGGAATATCTGGACCACAGCCAATCAGAGGCAAAGACCCACCCCATCTCTGTCTCTGATTGGTTTAGACCACGATATGATCCAACCATGAGAGTCAGTTCCGTCTTAGGATAACAAACGCTTCGTTTGTGGAGAGACAGCGGATGCAAGGAGGTTAGGTGCACCGGTGCGACCTAGGAAAAAATGTAGTCGCACCCGTACACATTTTGGTCCAAATTGGTCGCACTCTAGAGCCCTGGTGTGTGTGTGTGTGTGTAATTCACTGGTCCCTATTACACACTCTCTGATGACTGACCCGTTTGTGTGTGTGTGTGTGTGGTAGGGCCTACCTCAGAGACTGAGCCACAATGTTCTCACATATGGTCAGGCAATGTGTGACCCTGTCCTTCTTGGTGGTGGCCAGCTCCTTCTTCCTGCAGAAGAAAAATACAGGCATTTATATTTGATATGATACATTATATGGTGCATGGGTTGGGGTTATAAAGGAAGAATACACAGGAGGTGTACAGGAAGACGGAAGGGAATAATGACTTTATAGAAGCAGGGAACAACAATAAATGTCTAATTACTCTGCTTTCGAAAACACCATTTGTGTGGACATTGGCTGTCAGTGTGAGAAGGCATCTCTGGGGTCGTTTGGATAACAGCGTAACCCCGGACACAAACATTTACATTTACATTTAGTCATTTAGCAGACGCTCTTATCCAGAGCGACTTACAGTAAGTACAGGGACATTCCCCCGAGGCAAGTAGGGTTAAGTGCCTTGCCCAAGGACACAACGTCAGTTGGCATGACCGGGAATCGAACTGGCAACCTTCGGATTACTAGCCCGATTGGACATGGATGCTGAGGTGATGACCCTGCCTCATCTTCTACCTTGTACACCTGGACCAGCCAATGGAAACAAGGACATGTAGCTGCAACCAAAGGCTGAGCCAATAAACCTTGCTGGGTTGAACAGAGGAGAAAGCAGGTGTGTGTGTGTGTGTGTGTGTGTGTGTGTGTGTGTGTGTGTGTGTGTGTGTGTGTGTGTGTGTGTGTGTGTGTGTGTTTGTGCCCTAGCCTGAAGAAATCACCAGCTGAAAGGACCTTGCTTATTAAACACTGTGCGAACACTTATCCAGATAATTCAAGTACTTTTCTACTACAATTTCTAGTAGTATAATGTATAATGTAGCATAATGTTGAGATGAACAGGCTAAACCGTCATTAAAAGGTTATCTAGTGCTGTCAACAATCATTCATGCATCTCTAATTTGGGCTCGTCTTTTCGGGCTTGTGGTGCTAACTTGTCTTGTTGCCTTAATCCTTACAAATATTATAAAAGCAGATGCGTTGTACTGTAAAAATGTTTTCCCCAATAGCTAAACAAATACTTTAGCTACTCAATGGGGCTTTGATTAGCTTCTCTCTGTTTTGACAGGTGCATGTGTTTTAACATGACAGGGGTGCATTACTAGAAAGGCAGTAGCAGCATCCTGGCTGGATGACATGCTTGTATAGTTAGCTAACTTGCAAGCTAAACATCCTTCTACGTTCTGTCTTGATTTTACGAGCATCTCTTGTCTCGCTCTCGAAAGGTAGCTAGCTGTCAGCAAGCTAGCAGGCTTGCGTTAGCTAACTAACCATCCATATTGACTGATCGCTAGCATGTTTACCATGAACATTTTGCACACACAACTATCGAAGGCAATAACATAGACTTACTGTTTTTGGACAAGCTCTTCGGCTGTTGGGGGGCCCTGTTGTTGCTGGAATGACTTGAGAGACTCAAAGGCCTTCATTAGCTTCTCCATGGTGGCCATTTTAATGGCAGTAGCTAGCTTAGCAGGCTAATATTTACAAATTGAGCTAGCACAATCGACTACGGGGGCAAAACAGCGAACGCACGGGGAAGCAAGCAGTGCGTAGCTGGACGAGCGTGTAGGCGCTGCTCGCGACAGCTACGACCGCCTATCCACCTTCCCTTTTACTACACTATATTTCGTATTTCTTCACAACATTGACTGTAAATGGACGGGTCGTTGATTGACATACCAGCCTACGATAAAAAACCATCCCTAATGTGCCCCGACAATCTCACAAGGAAGGAAGTGGCAGCAGTGGCAGCAGTGGCAGCTTGAGAAGGGTGGAGCAAACGGGTGACCAGTAGCCAATCATACAAATACAATGTTTTGACTGACAGTACATCGGCAAATAAGCCTACGCGAAAGTGTTTTGTCTGCAACAATTGGTTGTCAAGAGCAGCTTTTTTTTATTGAGCATCAAAGGGGCGGAATTTCTGCGCGATCAGATTGGTAAATCATCTGCAGCACGGTTTGCCTGCCCGTCCCCGTATCCAGTTTGGAATGATGGTTTTAAAACGGTGTATATCGTTGCAATCAACCCGGTGCCTTACTGGTTGAATCATGTTATTGCAGAGTGTGTCTAGGGGGATGACGTCGTGCATGAAATACTGGAAAAACACCTGCATGACAGACACATGCAAACACACCCACGGGTTCTCTCTCACACACTCACACACATAATTCAAAGAACTTTCCGGAACATAATATGTGATTTGTATTTATTTATTAAACTGCAAACATTAATCAGATGTACTTGTAATCGGTCATAAAAATTATATATAGAACAAAAGAGTCGGGGAGTCAAGTTTGTTTTTTATACAAACGGCAGTGTATTATTTCATAATTACAAATGTCAGATATGGTACAACACCCAGTGATACAACTTGTACAAGAATTACATTGACTGCAGTGGTTGAACAACATGACTGTACATAAAAAAAATAAAAATTAAAAAAAATGAAATAGGAAAATGAAATAAAAAACAGCCTAATAAGTCACCCGGTCACCTTGAGTTGCTAAAGGTCTCTTCATCTACCAGATACGGTATGGTTAGATGTGAAGACCGTGTAAGTCAAGAAACCTGAAGTTTATAACCAAGACATGCTTGAGTCAAACATAAGTATTTCTTTAAAACAGGCATTACAATGCACTTGGTGCGGACATTCAAAACTGTTTGAGCTGTAAGTTCCTCTTCAGCCGCATTTAGGACCTCTCAGAAATGGAAGGGTAGAGAGGGGAAAAACCAAAGCAAAACAAACGTGAGTAATTGGCACATAAACTGTATGTTGGTAAAAGGTCTTCAGTTAAAATGTCACATCATAAAAATAACAATAAAAATATCATTTTTTTATTTGATGTCATGGTTGGCATTGTCGGCAACAAGGTACATCAAGACAGTTGCTATTGTCATTGTTAGAACACTCTATAGTGCAATGATACTAAACATCTGTTTACTGCTATAATGGCAAACCTTTCCCGGAGTGTGTGACAGTGTGTGTGCATGTCTGTGTGTGAGTGCATGTGCGTTTGTAGGCGGGTTGCCACTTTTAAAGAGCTTCCAGCTTTAGAAGTCCATCATGTACATGGTCTTTGAGGCTATAAGAACAAGACTAGACATAACGAGAGGAAGTGGCTTCGTAACGGCCTGCAAGTAACACTGAAGAAAAGGAAGTAGAGAAACACCAAGCCATTGACCAGAGCAAGCTTAGCTACTATTTCACCCCCCTAATGTGGCTAAAGAACGTGCTGTAGAGGGGGCATCTATTAGAGCGTAGCAGGCTTTCCACCATGTGAGGGCAAACGGGAACCAGAGAAAAATCTGCGTACTGTGAGATATACAATGACTGGGTACATATGGATAAAAGTGATGTAGGATCCTACTGACATATGACTATTTGAGGACGGCAAAAAAAAGCTAATTCTATCTTCAGTTTGGATTATTTACCCAGATTCTGATTGATTGTTTACATCGAAGAGCAGTGGTCCATCATTGACGGCATTACAAAAGGATGACCAAAATTCTGGAGTACAGCACTGTGTCATGAAAGTCAAACCTCAAATTGATAACCAGATTGTCCATTAAAGGGTTCAACGGGGTCATGGTGACAGTATGATTTGCACGCATAACAAGAAGAAACAGATTCAACGTAAGTATTTCACAGCATTAAAAAGTAGGGTTACACTGGTGACTAGTATTCTCTGGAAAGAAAAAAAGACAACAAAAACCAAAAACAAAGATGGATGACGAAAGTTGACCTTAGTGACACTTGTGACACGGTGACTAAATGT
Source organism: Osmerus mordax (assembly GCF_038355195.1). NCBI lineage: Eukaryota > Metazoa > Chordata > Actinopteri > Osmeriformes > Osmeridae > Osmerus > Osmerus mordax. Next base: position 11,297,799 of record NC_090063.1, on the reverse strand, counting down.
ACAGGTCACCGCCATAACAGGATGAAGTGGAAGGGATGTTTCCTATAGCATGACAAAAGCACACATAAACACGTGACCCTGTGAGTCTTTAGATTTCCTGTACATTGGGGATCATATATACTGTATATTATATATTGTTAGAATTTTTTTTCCACACATACACATCTCAAGTCATTCCTATGAGAAGAGCAAGAGGGACAAACAAGACATGGTAGAGTCAATGATTCAAGTCCGTATGCAAGTTTCTCTTCCTTAGTCAGTGTCAGTCTGCCACTTTCAACTAGGGAAAGCCACTGACAATGCAGACAGGACATGTAGTTAAAACCATACCATGGGCTGCCAGAGTTAAAACATTAAAATAAAGAAGTATTGAAGTGAATGAGGGAACTGCCTTGGCGTTATTGACAGATGGTACTTTGCGACGGGTGACAAAGAAATCCTGAAACATAATTCAGATCCATCGTTTTATCCGATGAAAGTCGTTGTTGCATGTTCTGATTCAAGCTATTTTGTCTTCAAGAGGAAGCCAGTCTGAATTGAAATGTCAGTTTCTGATACTGTATATCAAGTTCATCGTCATTTTTATCTTCATCGCTTAAGGCCGCCAATTTACTCTACACACTCCTATCTTCTTTCTTTTTTGCTTCCTTTCTCTTTCTGAAAATGTGGAATGTTGATTGCAAGTGATGAGGCATTTCAGGTAATGAGCGCTTTCAACTATAACGTCATGTGTTCACACCAAGCAAACAATGTTGTTGAAATGTGAAATAGTGAGTTCAATCAAAGAAGATTGGAGAAGGATGTATTGCGATAGGAAAGAAAACCTTCTCCTGAGTGAAGGATGCAGGAGACTTTCCTCATGGTGCTTTCCCAGTGGATACACAATCCCATTTGGAATGAAGCACTGGATTCTGAGAACGCTCTCTGAGTGTCTGAGCTTAACAGAGACTAGTGGATTCTAGGAATGACAATGATACAAAGTCTATTCCATATCTAGCCTACTTTAAATATCCCTTTGTGAGTGAAAAATATATCTAATTTAATTTGGATTCTCGGAGACCTTTTATAGTATTCTTCCTTTTTCACTTGCCAAATATGAGATTGATTCGAGTATAGATTCAATATATAAAATTAATCAATTATGTCACTGCTGGATAGTAACAAGTATTAATAAAATGGCTGTCACTCGCCCTTACTCCATTTAACAACACCAATAGTAGGCAAACCAGTCCAATCCAGAATGTTTACAGGGCACCAAGAAAGGAACAGAAATTACTGTGGGACCCAATTCCAAATCAAACCAGAGACCCTTATACACTGGCCTAGCACACTTAGAGTGAAGGGCAACTTAGCAGACTTCACAATATTGTGACAGAGCAGACAACTTCTATTTTGTGCAATGCTTTGTACACTTGTGCAGTCTTCATTAATATGGACAGGGTCTTTGGAGTTTAGGTGGAAGGGTTTGGTTTGGAACTGGGTGTACATGACATAATGATATTAGAATCTGACGCTGGGAAAAAGCACTTGACATAAAAAAGAAAAGAAAGGGGCTTTATGCTACATCGAGAAAATCAAAATACTAGCTTTACTGTGCTTCTTAAAAAAAACTAGAAAAAAAAGACAAAAAAAAGCAATCCTCAATACTCGTTTTCCATACTCATTCTAAAGAAAAGAAAAAATACATGTTATGTATGCATTCAAGTGGTACTTATATGGCTTTTTTGTACAATACAACCTTTAGTGAAAATATACATCTAGACATAATTCAAGTACAAATGTACAAAATCTTTAAACTCATACTTTTTCTTTTAATTATAATACACTTTTAATACATCTCATAAATACAGGTCAACATTCATCGAGTTCGTAAGATCTGCGCTCTTGATGGGCGGCGACTGTTGCCGTGGGGCGGAGGGGTGGGACGGGGTGTTGGTGAGGGGGAGGGGTGAGATGGGGGAAGGGGGGAGTGGTTTAGAGGTGAGCGGGATCATCTGTCTCTTCCTCGCTGTAGCCACTTTTAAAGCAGACCTGGAAACAGCCAGAACATACGGTTATAAGTGCTGCTCTGTGACCTTTTGCATCTCACCAACTAACTCCGGATCAGGGACATGTTATTTTATTCAAAGACACATTATGTTATACCTATTTCCCAACTGGTCTAGGATCAGACAAATGGGAATCAAGACATTTAAGAGAGGTATAGTAGAAGCCCCTTATTGAAATACCAAACAAACAGTGTCTGTGTGTGTGTTTTGCCCATACACTAGGACTAAATGTAAGTTGACAGTTAGTATTTTACTGAAGTATAGCACTCAGAGATTGTCTCTGAGTGCATTGTAAATATAATGTATTATTATTATTGTCAATATTGTAGTAACTTCACAAGCCAAAAAGACATTCAATCAAAACCAGGCTCCAAAAATCTCAGGTATCAAGCTCTTCCAAGATGGCAAACAACAAAATCAATAAAATGACAACTTTTTAAAACAAAAGATCACATTGACACATTCCCCTGAAAGCCCCTTCCTCCTCTCGTTTAGACAGGGACCAAGAAACGAGGGGGGGGTTGCAGGAATAGTCATAGAGAAGGATAGAGAGAAAGTAAGTACCTTAACCCCCACCCCCTCGGACCGCCGCGGGAGCGCTAGAACTTGCCTCGCGTCTGAAGAGGCGGTAAAAGAAGCCTCTCTTTGGTGGGGGGTGGGGTCGGTTCACGTCCAGGTCGGAGCACAGCGTCCCGTCCGTCTCATACACGTTGATCTCCTTGAAGCACTCCATCTCAATCATCTGGGGGTCGGAGGCCATAGGGAAGGGGTCACGTTTGGTATGTTTGAGTGTCCCCAAAGAGAACACGAAAACTGCACAGTGGTGATACTTCAAGCTAGGGATATTATTGTATTATTATATTATTATGTACTGTATCTTATACAGGGAGGGAAATAGAGCTGGGCTCTTCCAACCTCTATCTCCAAGTATAAATGTATTATTGGTTTGATTGATTTTTGTAATTGAATAATAATTCATGTCTAATTAAATCTGTATATGAGAAGACTCTAGGTTCTAGTTCAGTTTGTCAAAATACAGTGATTTATTTTGATGTGACTGTTATTTCTAGTATGTGTCTGCATTTGGCCCGTGTCTGTATCTAACAGAAGGACGTCATCACTGTGGCCCACTCTGGCCCGTCCCGGGCTGCAATACCTCGTTCTGCCAGGGGATGGAGACACTGCCTGTGACAAACTTGTGGTAGAAGTCATCGTCCGTCGGGTCAAGGTTGACACCTTTGACTGTGGAGAACTGCTCGATGTCAAGGACGTCTTTACAGTACACGGCCCTTGGCTGCGAAATAGAGAGAGAGAGAAAGGTGGTGGGTGGAGAAAGGAGGAGAGAGAGCGATAGAGAGAAGGGGGGGGGGGGAAGAGAGGGTTTGTTTCAGGGTTTTGAGGAACAGAAGTGCTGACTCAGTTCCAAACTGACACTGACAATCTTTAGCACGTCTTATTTAGGCACCACCCTTATTTCCAGTCATCGATTTGCATTTTGCATGCTGTTTAGATGTGGAGGAATGTGTTTATTTACGGTAACACTGGTATTTCCTGTGTAAAGATTCTTGCTTCGGTGTACAGACTGTGTGTGTGTGTTTGCGTGTGTGTGTGGATGTTCTGTTTATGTTTTCACAGTCTATGTGTGTGTGTGTGTGTTCCTTACGTCTGGGCTAAAGGGTGGATCCAGCATGTTGGCCTCCAGACGTTTGAAGTTGATGTTTCTGAAGATGGCGTGCTGCTTGACCTCCACGGCGCCACGCCCCTGGCAGCCCAGACGCTCCTTGGGGTCCTTCGTCAGCAGCTGAAACAGAGAGAGGAGGTAGAACAGGATGTGACCTAATAGCGCATAATAGACAGGCATTGAATGCTAGAACTCGGTCATTCCAGTTCCACATTGTGATTCTGAAAACGTTCCAAACCCACCTGCCTTCTTCTCATTCATTTTCTTTGAAAGAATACGGCATCTGACCACATACTTCATACTTTTTGTGTGTGTGTGGAGAAAGGTCCCATAAAACCTTGTGTGCTAACAGATTGTGCACAATGTGTGCCAACTTACACACACACACACACACACACTGGGGGAGTACTGAAGGCTTATATGGTTCATGGGATTCCTCCTCTGGTTAGCTCCCGACAGCTTTATGACCATCCTAATCCTTTTCTCCCTGTCTCTACTCACACACACAAACATTCCTACTGTATCCCATACTCTGTAATCCTCCCCTTTGTGCACATCCGACTCTACTCAAACATAAATCCTTACACTGACTTACACACACAGAGACACACATACACAACTCAGGGAGGCTATAAAGAAAAAGATAAATCACATGACTACCTAGGAATCTCGGAGTGCACACTGTCTTAAAGTGTCTGAAGTATTCCTGTGGTGAAAGTCAAGTGGCAAAATTTTCGACTTGAAAATGTTGAAGCCAGCACCTCTAGTTGAGGTGGTGATAGTTACTTCACCAACAACTTCATAGCACTCCACTCTCTCATCCTCTCTCACTCGTCCCTTCTCTGTTTCTCTCTCTTCTCCCTCCCTCTCTACCTCTTGCCTCTGTGCTTTAAAAAAACTCCCCTCTTTTCACCAGGCCAGAGAAATTATAAACATCTTCCGTTCTTTCACCCTCTCTGCTTTCAACTATTCTGGTCTGTGGTGATCCTTCTTGCAGATAAGAGGGCACAGACCATCTATCTCTCTCTCCCACTCCCGCTCTCTTTGTCTACCTCTTTAAACCCCTCCCCTCGCACTCTTGCTCCCCCATCTCAGCATTCTCTCTTGCCCTCCCGCTCTCTCTCTCCTTCTCTCCCTGGGGAGTCTTTGACTGGGCTGAACCTGAGGTCGGGATGTTCCATGGCGTCACATAAATGAGTGCCCCCCTCCCACCCCTGTAGCACATTGGTTCCCCCAGGAGACACTGAAGTACAAGAAGCAGGGATGAGAGAATAGAGGTATAGGTCCGAAGAGTTAAGAAGTGTAAAAACGTCATGGGAGAAACCCTTTTCCATTTTAAGTAATTTACCTTAACACCGAATTTATGACTCTACAAAATACATGTTATGTTATGCACTTTACAGTCTAAAATTATACTTGTATCACAATAATGCTTTATTTAAAAAACACTTGGAGTTTTTATGGTACAGTAGATTCTTTGTTCTACAATAGCCAACCAATAAAACAGTTATTGGTTTATCTGTATGAATTCAGTCACAGCCCGAAGCAAAGTACTCTATTGACCTAACCACAGCTCTTAATACCACATGGAGCGCACACAGACACACAAACACATACACACACACACTTTTAACACCACTACACTAAATGTTCTGTCATGGATAAAGTAAATATTAGCACTCGTGACCTCGTATCCTGTGAAACACAGCCTCAGCTCTTATAATGCTACAAATGAACCAGCGTTCACAAAGCAGGTAGAAGTGGTCAACCTCACACACACACACACACACACATGGTTTCACCTCATCCATGACCCTGGCAGTAGAACACCCTACGTTAATGCTACCCTGTAGTTCTGTGTAGATGAGTGTATGTAGCAGAACCCGTGGAATAATGCTATAAATATGCACTACAACTTTTTTTTAATTTTCCTATCCAGTCATGCTCCCTCCCTCTGTCCCTATCCATCCTGTACTCTATCAGCCCTCCCTCCAGCTCCCCTCCAGCTCTCCCACCAGCCCTCCCATCATCTCACCTGTCTGCAGATGTCCTTGGACTCCTCTGAGAACTTATCGGAATACTCCTCGGGGTCCTCACGTACTCGTCTGTCCACCTCCTCCCTCTTCACTCGCTCCTTGCGCCTGCGGAAGGGGGACTGGCCTTGGATCATCTCAAAAACCAGGCAGCCCAGGCCCCACCAGTCTGGGCTGAAGGAATAGCTCTCATTCTGGATCACCTCTGGGGCTGGAGGGAGAGGGGGGAGGAAAGGAGGGAGAGAGAGAGGCGATTTAGAAGGACCATCATGAAGACAAGACAGAGAGAGATTGGAGTGACCCTCACAAACTCAAGGCTAGACAAGGCCAGAAAGAGAGATACAGGCGGACAAAGACAGAGAGATAGAGATACAAGGAAGTATCCGTTGCTGTCCCTCTCACCCATGTAACCGACGGTGCCCACTCTCCCTCGTATCGTCTCTCCGTCTGGGATTTGGACGGCCAGCCCCAGGTCAGAGATGCGGATGTGTCCTGGGGAGAACCAACACGCAAAGACGCTCAGGAGCACGCTATCACCACGGTTACAAGCATACATCCTATAGTGCACACGTGTCCCTCTGTTGGGGCAGTGGTCGATGGCTACACCTGACCAGCTGATTGTGCCGATTGTAAGGCTAAATAGAAGGAAGTAGAGATGGAACGTTCCGGAGAGTTTCCAGAGAAACAAGCGGGTGATGAGGCTTGAAACTCACCACGGTCGTCCAGGAGAATGTTCTCAGGTTTCAAATCCCTACCGCAATAAAAAAAATGTTTTTATTAAGATTATCCCAATTTCAAGTCCTTAACCAACAGACACATATACACCCAACCTCCCCACACACACACACACACCTGTAGACGATCCTTTCACGGTGTAGATCCTCCAGGCCACAGCAGATCTCGGCAGCGTAGAAGATGGCTCTTTGCTCATCGAAGCCAGAGTTGCCCATGTTGTAGATGTGGAACTTGAGATCGCCCCCGTTCATGATGGTCAGCACTAGACACAGGGCGTCCTTGGTCTCATACGCGTAGGCTAAACTAACCTGGGGGGGGAATAGAGACAGAGAGAGAGAGGGGGGAGAGTAAGCGAGAGAGAAAGCGAGAGCGAGAGAGTAAGAGAGAGAGGGAGAGAGAGGGGGTAGAGTAAGCGAGAGAGAGCATTGATAGAGAAAATGCCGCATCAGATCAGGCGAGGATTGTGTTTGACATGACCTGGGATGTGTCCCAGGATGCATTGCAAACCAATACAAACACAAGCACACACATACAGCCCTCCAGTCTGAGGTCAAGCTGGACTAAAAGAACAACCACACCAGTAGAAGTACAGCATGAAACAACAACTTCATTGTGTCTCCATGGAAACAGTGAGTGAAAAGGCCACACTGCCTGGACAATGTGTGGCTATAAAAAGACACTTACAGTAACAAGGGACCACAGTGAGTACATACACAACTAATGTAACACTCACCCTCACAAAGTTATAATAGGGTTTCTGTGTGTTTCTATGTGTGTGTGTGTGTTTGTAGGGGGCGGTTTGTATGATTGTGCGTGTCACAACCACCAGAATGTACACAGCGTCAGAGAGAATCACGCTCTATTCCGCTCCTCTTCTCATCCTCTTCTCCCAACGCCTGCCTCTGGGTCAATAACACATGGGGCAGTTTGGTTTTGTGTGTGTGTTTACTGCACTGAAGAATTCCATCTGCTATAGGAATGCTCTAAAATATATGTTTGTAAAACCTACGCAAGAGAGAACAGGAAAAGCTTTGGGAGTGGGACAAATAAATAAACTCTCACTCACACACACACACACACACACACTTGTTCAGTTCAGAAAGAGGCTAAGCTCAGCTCCTGAATGAGATAGGACAGGATCACCCTGTCAGGATCACCACAGTCTGCATCCTTCGCTCACACGTACACACACACACACATCAAAGCCAACCCCTTACACAGCACTCCGCCGGCCTTCTAAAAGGAACACTCACACACACACACTCACCTCCATGGAAACTAACAGCAATGCTTCTGCACACTGCACACACTAACACACCACATGTAACTAGTTATCAAACGACTAATAGAGTAACATCGAGAGTAACGAGAGAGAGAGAGAGAGAGAGAGAGAGAGAGAGAGAGAGAGAGAGAGAGAGAGAGAGAGAGAGAGAGAGAGAAAGCGAGAGAGAAAGCGAGAGAGAAAGCGAGAGAGAAAGCGAGAGAGAAAGAGAGGGAGGGTGTACTTGACTCTTCCCTCTGCTGCTGCTGTTTGGTCAGCGTTGCTAGGCAACAGAGCCCCTCTCATAGGTAGAGAGGCACATGAAGAGGCCATGCTTCAGCCCGCAGCTGAGAACACACACGCGCGCGCACGCACACACGCGCGCACGCACACACAAACATATTGTACAATCCGACACATGTGTGCTACATAAGCTAGGGGAATTTACTGTACACCATACAGACACACACCATCAAAGCACGTACACTTTGTGCTGGAAAGAAACTTAATGGGACTAAATGTATGCATCTAGCAGATGCTTTTTCCAAAGCAGTTTATGGGAAGATTTTAACCTGCGACCTTCATCTGCAGACAAGCGCTCTAACCATTGAGCCATACCCTCCCCTTTAGACACGCACACACAGTCAATGTCAATGAGATTACCCAGCCTGTGCTGTCCAACAACAGGTAAGAAGCGAGCTGCTTAATACGGGGGCAGCCACAGAAACACCACTTCACAGTGTGTGAGTGTGTGTCACCTGTGAGTCACCCAAACAAGGACACCCAACCAGAGAGCTTTTCCAATGCTTGAAAGTATCCATCCACACTCCAGGAAGAACCCTGGGAGAATAGTTGGAGTGTGTTCTGTTCTGTGTCCAGTTACCTGTGATTCATCTCAGTGGGACCGTCACCATGTCACACGTTGTTCTTTATGGGGAGGGAGGGGGAAGGTTTGGATCTGTCGGGGTCTTGACATTGCTTAATGCCATTACTAGGTTGACACTAGTGAACACTGTCCCCGCTGTACGTGTGACAATGCTTTTGTTGTGTTATAAAATCGCTCTGTGCAAAGTGTCCAAACTTTCTGGAAGACTTTTTACTGAAGTCTTCTGAGGTTTGGAGCTCTTCGGAGCTCTGGAGACGGTGTGTGTGTGAGAGTGTGTGTGTGTGTGTGTGTGTGTGGGTGTGTGTGTGTTCTCCTGGGTGTGTTAAGAGAACTGAAGGGGCTGTTCTTTTGCTTTGCTTGCCCAGACTGTGATCATGTGTAGCCAGACTGTGATCATGTGTAGCCAGACTGTGATCATGTGTCATGAGGAGTCAGGTGGCTGAGCGGTTAGGGAAGCGGGCTAGTAATCTGAAGGTTGCCAGTTTGATTCCCGGCCGTGCAAAATGACGTTGTGTCCTTGGGCAAGACACTTCACCCTACTTGCCTCGGGGGGTATGTCCCTGTACTTACTGTTAGTCGCTCTGGATAAGAGCGTCTGATAAATGACTAAATGTAAATGTGTAGCCAGGGCAGTTTTTCCAGTCATCGTGCCCAAGAGCAGACAAAGCATTGAAATGCTAACACCAACACAAACATCCACACCTCATCTCGTTCCAACAATGCTAATTCAATAGCACAGGTCCTTTTCTTGTTATTTCTACAATCATCTTGTGACGACAGTTGCTCCGAGCCAAAACCAAGAATCTGTTTCCTGTTTAAGCACCTGAGAAGATATTGCAAGCCAAGCCATACGAAATGGAACTTATACCTCATATTCCTCCAAGAAAGAGAAAGTACCCCTCACTCATGTGTTTGCCCATGACCGAAACACCCTTTTTTGACGTCAGTACTAAAGGTGCTAGAGTTCATTATGATTACAGTTTAAATGGGTTGAATAAAATACACAATACAGGATACTGCAAACCATGCATAAACTTAACAGGAAATGTAAAATGACACAGGTAGACCAAGGAAGACATACATTATTTACATAAACAAACATTGGCACACACACACACACACACACAAACAAACAAAAACAGATAGACAGGGAGGCACTCTCATACACAAACACAGTGAAACACACATTATGAATCTGGAGAAAGGGTTGAATAAGAAAAAAGTAGTACTTACTACAAAACTACTGTTAACTTTTTCTAAAATGCGTTTTTCGTTTAGTGCCATTGCTTCACCTTTTCTCTTCTTCACGCGTTTCTTTTCCAGCTTTTTACAGGCGTACATCTTACCAGTGGCCCGAACCTGGCAGGCACAAACCTGAGAGGAGACACAGACAGGTTAGAATGCTGCTACATACATACACACACACACACTGACACACACACATTCACAAACACACACACAGAGAATACTTCTCACCTCGCCAAATCCACCTTTTCCTAGTACTCTGTAATGTCTGAAGGTATTTTTGGTTACTGGTTGCCTGATGGGGGGAGGCAGAGAGAGAGAAAAAAGGAGAAAAAAGTTATTCTACTTGTCCTTGACTGGTGTATAGCAATAGATCCTTCATCCATGTATTGATCAGACTTGTTTCCACAATCTCCTTTGGTTACCCAACTCCTTTGGTTACCCAAGCAAAACATCATTCATTATTTACAACTCTTAAACAAACACATTGATGGTCCTTGGAAGGCTTTTAGTGTTACGTAGGTTTTCAAGCCCTAAGCTCCTTTGGTCGATCCTCGTTCTGAATTTATTCTTTACAGCACAACTTCTAAAACTCTCACTGTGAATTGTTTTAGACATGGCATTCGGGGGATGGTGGGGTCAGGTGGCTAACGTTGAAACTAGAAGTGAAACTACACTGTGAAACTGTCGAAAGTCCTGTCTAACCTGGTGGAGCTGGGAGGAGCGCGGGAGGGTAACCTTTGGTTTCACAGCACGAGGCAAGATCAATCAAGCCCAGAGAAACATTTGAAGCGATTTGAAGCAGTATTTTAACAGGATGATACATGCTGGATTTAATTACGCTTCCATATAACTTCGGTAACACCGGAATGTCATGTGAAACTGATGTTTTAAAGCTGGAAAAAATAGAGTGAACGGGGCTGACTTTATCAACCAATGGGAGTGCTCACCTCTCTAGCCACTTCCACTGCAGGAAGCGAGAGAAGTACATGGTCTCCTGGTAGGCAGAGAAGGGTGCTCCACTCAGGTACTCACGAGCAATCCTGTAGAGGGACAGTGAGAGGGATGAAGGAGTAGAACCGTGGAGGTGGGGTGGAAGGAGGGGGTGGGGGGGAATGCAAAGAAGAGGGATAAGAAGGAAGAGAAATAGACAAAAGAAATTGGTCATTTAACAAGGTAAAATCTAACAAGCCAACCATAACTGTGGACCCTCCTCAGACTCATCCAAAACCAAACAAGGTCGTTATTGACTCCAGTAAGAGAGTACATTCTAACCTAACTAAAACCTTATTTCGACCCGCGTTCGGCCAAGCTCTGACCGTGCGTCAACATTCTATGACGCTGGCATCATGCTGAGTCTCCTACGTTCCTCTGGGTTGCCAGGTTTGGCGCTGGGCAGGGGAGGCAGACATTCCACCCCCCCACCCGCTGCCCACCCAAGGGAGAGATAGAAGACTGAAATGTTTCCACAATGTTACACTCAGACCTTCATTGGAAACGGTGTCTGTGTATGTGTGTCCTGTTCAAAGGAGAGCTTCAAGAAAGGAGTGTTGGACAGTGCTTAGTGTCAATACTACACCGTGAAATATAAAATATGCCTTTGAAATGAGAACATTCCACTCAATTCAACCAGGAAACGTGGCCTTCTGGGAAAATGGTCTTGAAGGAGCCGGCGGTTGGCTAGAAAAGCCCTGGAACGCCTAATCTCACCCCGCCAGACTGTCTGTGTGTGTGCGTGTGTGTGTATCTGTTGTATGATCAAGTCAGAAGACTGTTGTTTCTTAGTTTTATAATGGATTGGAGCTCATATGTGTTTCTAAAATGACCCAACAGGGTCTAGAAACCCTGGTTAGGTAGGTCTGATAAAGAGAGTCAGGATAGCCTTAGCATAGCTTACCTTTAGCATTACTTAGCCACTGCCTTGGTCAGCCCTAATGTAGCTTAGCCATTGCATAGCTTAGGGCTAGCATATTTTATCCCCTACCCTGTATGTTTTAGATGTTTTCTTCTTCCAACACACCTGATTTAAATGAATGAGTTATTATCAGGCCTCTGCTGAGCTTCATAACAACCATACATTGGAATCAGGTGTGTTGGAAGAAGAAAACATCTAAAACATACAGGGTAGGGGATCCCTGAGGACCAGGATTGAGGACCAGAACTCCGCTATCCAAAACGTTTCTCAGAAAAAGAATGAAAATGGATGGCCATAACATGATCTTGTTTGTGAATTATCAAGGATACTTTTGTTTTTTGGGGTGGAACAATTTTGAGGATATAAGAAAATTCTGCCGTACGGTGGTCTTTAACAAACACACACTTACACACTCAACGTAACATGTTCACACGTTAGCTAGGGTTGGAAGAGGGAAACATCTAAAACATGCAGGTCAGGGGGTCCCTGAGGACCAGGGTTGAGAACCACTTGAGTAGAACATTCCGCAATCCAAAACTGAACTTTTATTTCTCAGAATTGAAGGAAAGATTATTAATATGGATGGCCATAACATTATCCCATCTTTTTGGTGAATTATCAAGTGCTATGATATCAGAAAATGATTCCGTACGGTGGCCTGCCGCACTTCGTTTCTCCAATGGAAATGTTGCTCAAAGCGTATCATAACACCCTGCTTTGATACATATACCTCAATTTGCATTGCAAGCATCAATATTTTCACCCTGTAGTACTAGACAAAGGATATGTGTGTGTGTGTGTGTCTCAGATTGGACATCCCATTTCTAGAAGGGGCTCAGTTCTGCATAAGGGCCAGAATTACTATGGGAAATAATCCCTGATCTGTTCTGTTCATTCCTCCTGGCTCTGGGGCTGTAGCAGGAAACTAAAACACCTGCAAGAGGGTGTGTGAGTGTGTGTGTGTGTGTGTGTGTGTGTGTGTGTGTGTGTGTGTGTGCGTGCGTGCGTGCGTGCGTGTGTGTAAAAGTGTATAAGGGAACACTGAGGTGGCTGTTGTTCTCATGCCAGACGTCCGGATGCCCTCTCTGCCCGGTACTTTCTTTCATTCGGCTCCATTTTGTGTGTGGGTGTGTGTGTGTGTGTGTGCTTTTTCATACTGCTCCAGGTGCCAGCTGCCTCATCATCATTACTCTGACAGGGTGAGCTCTGTCCAACACACACCATGCCCTCCTCACACGGGCACACACATACACAACCCTAAACATCCACACTCACCTCCAAACGGAGCCTTTACTGCACACGCAAACTCTCCTTTCCAACATTGCTGTTTCAGGTGCGTACCTCAAAACACCATTCCTTACGATAATTGAAACCATTTTATCATATTGTCATATTTGAGCTGTGCATGATTGATGGGTCACGCAACCAATGAGGTGTCTTGGTGCACCCAACTGACAGGTGTCGAGGCCAATGAGGCGACAGTACCTGGTGCACTCGTTGAAGAGCTCCTTGCAGGGGGTCTGCTCCAGCTTCTCACGACACACCCCCACCACGTCCTGAGGTATGTCTCGTAGATGGGCCGCTGACTGGAGAGACACACAGGAGATACACGTCGCACTCACATTGAACCAGCATGTGTATGTCATGTTGTGTAGAGTTGTTTAGGTGATGCGATTAGCTGTGTGTTTGGGTGTGTGTTTCCTGTACACACCCCATTATTAAAGTATGTGTCTAAAAGATTCAGTCCGTAGTCCCTCCTCTTCTCATCTGGAGCCAGCTGGTACAGAGCCTGTGAGAAGAAGGACACGGGTGAAGAACAAACACACACACAGGTCCTTCTAAACCCTTTCTTGTCTTTGAGTTTGACTCCAGGACGTCTCATCCCTCTAAATTCTTTCCAGAACCATCCCAATTCTGTTCCTCTCTTCTGTTCTCCTCACCTCTTCATCATTCCACTAGTGGAGATAGACAGAAGAGAGAGAGAGAGATAAAAGAAAGAAAAAGAGAGATAAGAAAGAAAGAAATAAAGGAAGAAAGAAAAAGAAAGAGAGAGTAGACCCGTCATGACTCCATAATTAGCCCGCCACCCCACAGTGGAGAGAGGTTTACAGTGAGGGTGATGATGTCATCACCAGCAACAATTACGCAGACAACAAGCCCCCCAGCTTAATCAGAGAATCAAAATGGCTGATGTGTTTCTCTTCAACGTTGTAATTTTTGGCGAATATAAGATTTTGCTTGCGCGCTACGCCTGCTTGCATTACCTGTGGCAGTTCCTATCTATAATCACATCAAATCTTGAGTATGTTCTATGCTGGGGCGGAGACCCGAATGTTTCAGCGCTGGCTCCGCCCCTGGTCAGCAGCCATTATGACTCATGTTTTCAGGGTCACACCGTAGCAATTCTGGACCCTTTTTCGGCAAGCTGGGTGTTGTCTTTTCTTTTTTCGTGGAGAAATACAGTAGAGAAAAGGAGAAAGCTATGGACTTATATGGCCGTGCTGAGCCATCCATGGAAACGCTGTCTAGGAGGTTGTTGCTACACATCATAGTATAAGCATGAAGCAGGACCCACGCGGAATCAACAACCCACGCCTGTTAACAGTTTTCTTTATTTTTTCTGTCTCCGAGGGTGTGTGTGTGTGTGTGTGTGTGTATGTGAGGGCCCTCTAGAGAGACTTGACTAATGTACGTATTCATTAAACAAGCAGGATTTCTTTCTCCCTCCCCCCTCCTGTTTTCCTTTCTCAGACACCTCCAGGGGCCTAGACACAAGCCTGGGCCTGTGTTAGCTTGCTCACCCAGGGGACCAAGCTCTGACGTGGGCTTGACCTCATGGAGAGAGTGCATGAAGCATGAGGAGGATGTGGAAGGGGGGGGCATGGATAGTTTTCTGACAGCTAGTCCAAGTTCCTAATCACTTCCCCCTCCTCTCCCCCTACACACACACACACACACACACACACAAACACACAACTCTAGCCCCCCAACCAAGACCAGGCACAGAACCAAGCTCCTCCTCCTGTAGGCCAAGACGCAGACCTACCCCAAGGGAGCAGGCAGAGGCAGTGAAGAAAGGAGATGAAGGGAGGAAAAGAGAGAAAGGGGGATGGGGGGAGAGGTTACAGACAGGCTTCCAGGTAGAAGAGAAAAGAGAAAGACAGGGAGAGAGAGGGACGGACAGAAAGAGAGACAGAAAGACAAAGAGAGAGACCGGAAGTGAGAGACAAAAGACAAAGAGAGCGATCGGGTCCGAGAGAGACAGAAAAGAGAGACAAAGAGAGACAGTTCTTACCACAGCGTCCATAAACTCGATGCAGCGTTTGAGCTCCGGCCTAGTGTCACAGTACTGACGGAACAGCAGTCGGCCAATCGGCTGCCTCTCACACAGACTGCTGTAGTCCCTTTCTAGAGAGAGAAGACAAAGAAAACCTGGTTAGAGAATTGTGTTTGTGTCTGAGAGCCCAACCAGATGACGCACACTACTAACATCAGGTAGGAGTAAAACTGTCAACAAAACAGCAAAAAGAAATTCTCATTGTGTAGAGTTATGAAACTAGCAAGAGATCTGGAAGAAAACTGTCGAATATTTGGCACTGTGTGCATGTGTGTGTTCAGCCAGGGTTTTGAATCATGTGAATGAGTGTAGAGGCCAGCATTCTTCCAATGAAAAATTTCCTCTTTACGTACTAGAACCCCCCCCCCTCTCTCTCTCTCTCTCTCTACTTCTAAAAGAAAAACAACTCAGAGAGGGAGAGGGGGAGGGCAGAAAGAGAGAAACTATAGACTATCACAGTACACGGCCTTGCTATGCTGCCAGCATTCTGCAGCTATGTAACTCAAGAGATCCGTCTCCATTCGGACATGCTGTAGGAACATATGGTGTGTGTGTCATACAGAGGGGCTATCATAGATTGGGTTTAAGCTCTTCTTCAGTTGTCAGTAGTTGAATGACCCACATCCCAAAAAAACTCCACCTCCACTACATCATAGAGCAGACTGCATAGACCCCCTGGAAATGAAGCATTATGAGCGTCAAGAAAAAGAAAGAAGAGTGAGAGAGAGGAAGGAAGGAGACAGAAAAAGAAAGGAAGAGAGATGTGGAGAGAGACAGAGGGGGAGATGGACAGAAGACAACGGTTTACTTTTTATCATCCAAGCAACCCCCCGAACCCCCCTGTAACATAACGAGGTGAGATGATGGTGAACATGATGGTGAACATGATGGTGACCAGGGAGACTCTACTGTGTCTCGGGCCCTTTAAGAGAGAGACACACTCAGTTGATGTATGAACTACCAGATCAACATAGATGTGTCTCAATGACCCATCGATAACGCCCACACACGCACACATTGCACACACGCAAACATCGACACACACATTCATGAGGATCCACACGTGCAACATGGTTTTTGATGAACACACACACACACACACACGCAGGCAGGAGACGTAGAGACTGCAGCCACCATGTAATGTAATCTAGCTCCTTAAGAAGTACTTCTTACTGAAAGGCCAAGCCGAGATGACTTTACCAAGACACCACAAAGACATAGCTGCAGCTTGATTCTTTCACATGATCTTAAATGTAGGTATGTATGAATGTATGTATGTATGTATGTATGTATGTATGTATGTGTGCGTCTGCTAAATGTAAATGTGTGTGTATGGGAGGGGGAGGGCTGTAGGAGATTTTTTTATTCTGTGTCTACTGTGATGCATGACACCCCAAATAGCTGCCTTGGCTATAGACCCACACACGCACGTACGAGCACACGTGCACACACACACACACGCACTTCTTTACGCTTATTCCTGGAGCATTCATGCAAAATGGTGGAATCAGTTTCGCGCCAACAGACCTCCAGCACATGACTGCTGTGTAGCCTGCTGAGAGAGAGAAAGGCATTTAGGGTAATTCCAAAGCCTGCACAGATTACATCCAAACATCTAAAGATGTCTATTTCTCCCTCTTTTCTTTTTCTTTCTAGTTAGGCCCGTTCTCTACCTTTCTCTGAGTATAATTTTTCTTTGTCTCTCTCCTCTCTCTCCTTCTTCTCGGTCTCCTCTCTCTCCTTCTCTGTCTCCTTCTCTCCTCTCTGTCTCCTCTCTCTCCTTCTTCTCTGCCTCCTCTCTCTCCTCTCTGTCTCCTCTCTCCTTCTCTGTCTCCTTCTCTCCTCTCTGTCTCCTCTCTCTCCTTCTTCTCTGTCTCCTTCTCTCCTCTCTGTCTCCTTCTCTCCTCTCGGTCTCCTTCTCTCCTCTCGGTCTCCTTCTCTCCTCTCTGTCTCCTTTTTTCCTCTCTCTCTCCTCTCTCTCTCTCCTTTCTCTCTCTCCTCTCTCTCTCCTCTCTCTCTCATTCTCTCCTTCCTCGTCTCTTTCTAGGTGCTTAGGAGAATGACAAGGGTGCAGGGGGGAGGGGGGCAGGGGAGGAGGCAAGCACTTGAAGAGGTCTGTCCTTAACCACTGATCAGTTAATAATAATTCAAGATTACAGCTAAGGATTACTTTATTACTTTTATACTGTTTGGAATGCTCTGAATATAATAAACAATGTTTGAACTATACTCTGCTATATTATCTCATGAGAACATGGAACATCAGGGCCATTTCCAGAATCCTATCTAAAGCCTAAACAAAAGCTATCTAGCATGCAGCGTCCTCTTTCTGTGCTTGCAAAGGCTATGTTGATTGTCATCCCCTTGACTTTTCTTGTGAGAGTAAAACCCCCCATATTGTGATACAATTTAACTGCCCTGATTCCTGTATTCTTTGTGCAGTCCTCTGAGATGCTCAACTTGAGTGTATCAGACAACTGCACCTTATAGACCTACAATAAATACGTTGATTTGATCTTGAACTTGTACTTGGCGATTCACTTCATTGACTTGGTAGTTTTACAGCAATTGGGTACTATCTAATACTCCTTCACACTGCAATCTCTGGCAGAGAACAGTGACGCACACTTCAGTCTCTCTCACTTTCTCTCTCACTCTCACTCACACAGAAACAGAGGTACAGCCTCTCCTCCTGGAGGAGTGCTTGTTTGGGCCACACAGAGAGCAGACTCCCCCTATCTCACGTCAACCCCTGGAGGTCATGATGCTAGATGTGTGAAAGAATGCATAAGGAAGGTAGGCTTGGTTTGGTGCCCCAGTGAACACACAAGAAAACACACACACACACAGACTTCCTGTCCCCTCCCTGAGACTGTGGGTGGATACGGGTAGCCTAAGGAAGGAAGTCAATTCTGAACTTCCTCCCAATATCAGACCCGCCTCAATGACAGAACCAGGCGAGCACACACACATACACTCACACACACACACATTCACAAACACACACACACACGAGCGCACAGTGTTGTACCAATGGTGCGTCGTAGCTCCTCGCACAGACTGATGTGAGGAAGTTTCAACATCTCTTTCCATTTCTTACTGCGGCCATTCCTTTTCCCTCCTCCACCTAGAGAGAGAGAGAGGGGGGGGGGGGGATAGAAGAGGAGAGAGATAAGTTAGTTCAACTGAAGTTCAATCTCACAACAACCACTACAATACATCTGACTAATGTACAACCTGGCTCAACTTGCAGCAAAACTGTTTTGCTGTTTTGTGTCTTGTGTGTGTGTTTGTGTGTGTGCGTGTGTGCGCACAAGTGACTGAGCAACAGCTGGGTAGTCTCACCAATCGCTTCCCAGGGTTAAGGTTCAAACACAGAGAGAACACAACACGTGATTGACTGGTAAGGGTTCATGGGGTAGAGGCACACACACACACTTGAACATGTTGCTTTTGGTGTTGTGTGTATGAGGCGGAAGACTGTGTTGCTTTTTTCCCCTTTCCACTCCTCCATCTCTCCCTCCATTAGGATGCCTGCTGGTGTAAATGAACACACACACACACAGGCTTGCATGCTGGATGTGATGACCCTGACTGGAAAAAGTTAACTGGAAAGCACCATTATAGGTCACAGGGTCAAAGTTCATCAGGTTAACTAACTGGTCATTCCTTCATAAGCATCAGAGTGTGTGTGTGTGTTCATTTACATTAGCAGGCATCCTAATGGAGGGAGAGATGGAAGGGTGGAAATAAAAAGAAGAGAAGCACTTGCAATTGCAGTGCAAGAGATTGCACTGCAAGTGACAACATGGACCAATACACACACAGAGACACGTGCACACACACACATCAATAAGGACACTGTACAGCAAAACAGCACTTGCGAGCAACAGTACATGCTTCACAAACCAGCTACAGGGTAGCTGAGTCAGGCAAACAACCAGCTACAGTTCATCTCCTGCCCCCCCCCCCCCCCCCCCCCCCCAACACACATACACAAGCACTTGCGCACACACACGCACACAGACAGTTAAAATCTAATTCCAAGAAGTAAATAAACATGATGAGTTAGGGAGTCAGAAGAAACACCAGTGAGAGGTGAAAGGTCACAGATTTTTCTCTGGGAAACAGATATGGAAGATGGCATGCCGTTGAACAAGTTCTGAGGCCACAGGGCATGTGCACACACACACACACAAAACCACACACACACTACCACACACACAGCAGACAATACAGCAATTGTTGCAACAATTTCGAGAAGAAAAGAGATAGTGGGGAAAGGGATTAGGGAGGAATGACAACTTGACATTTTCACTTAAGATTCTTTACACAAACAGGACTAGATACTCAAGATGTTCACACTATAACACCACATGCTGAATAAACAGCTATTTCTGAGCCCACACACTCCATGTCTACCTAATATCTCAAAATCTAATTTCTGCGCTTATTTATGTCTTGTTATTGCTGAAAAAGAACCATCTTTTCCAGTGTCTTGGCTCACGATGCAAATAAAGTTGGATTTTGAAGAACATTCATGCTGTTTTATGATATAAGTGGGGGGAAGGTAAACCAAGAGCAGATGTCGAAAAGTACTGTCATTCCTTCTGGTGTGTGTGTGTGATGGAGAGATAGAGCAAGTGTGAGAAGAGGAGAGAAATATAACTAGGAACTGAAACTTAAGTGTGTGTGTGTGGGTGTGTGTGTGTGTGTGTGGGGGGGGGTGTTAGTAACGGCATCCTTTAGAGCTGCCAGTGCACGCAGTGTGTGTGGGGTGTGTGTGTGTGTGTCTTACCCCACCCTGTTTAATGTCAGTATGACGTCAAGCCTGCACGCACAAGCCAATAATATGAACAGGACAGGAACCGGTATTTATTTAACTATGCTGTTCCCCCCCACCCAGAGAGAGAGGCAAGATGACTGCTCCTAGAACAACTTTAGCCATCCACAGCCATAAAAAATGAAAACTCTCACACCACACCGACAGATCCCAAAACAGATCTGTCTATCCATTCTATAAGCCTGAACCCTGTAACTGTTAGAACTGACCCCCGAACGGATCTGTTTATTCCCTGTATGAGCCTGTTGTTGTTGTTATGGCTGATCTCAAAACAGGTGTGGTCGAGCGAATCGCCATGTCAATCTGACCCTGACTCAGTTTGAACCATGGAGACAGGCAAGCTTACACTCTTCTAAAAATGACAATCCAGTGTGATGTCATCTGATTCTGATTCTGTCATTCTTATCTAAGTAAAAGAGAGAGAAAGACTGAGGTGAGGAAGATAGGTACTGAGGAGAAAAAGGGGCAATGAGAAAAAGGGAGAGAACAGGAAGTATATAATAAATTAATTTGGAATCAAATGTGTATAGTATCCAGAGGGATGCAATCTGTGTGTGTATGTGTATATATGCATGTGCGTGCGTGCGTGTGTGTGGGGGGGGGGGGGGGAGGCCACAAGCATGAACAAACATGTCCCACCAGAAACACAGACACAAGGAACAGAATTCCTGTCTCCCTCCTCAAGTTTCTCCAGTTCTACTCTCTTTCAAGCTCTCCCTTTCAATGCTTTCTCTCTTTCTCTCTCCCTCATTCTATCCCAACCCTTTCCCTCCACCTGCCCCCCCCTACCTTGCACCCCTCTCTAATACCTACTCCCTCCCTCCATCTCTTCACCTGTCTCTGTCTATCTTTTCCCATTGTGATGTTCATGAGGTAACTAGCGGATGTTTCTTTTCTCTATCATCATTGCAAAACCGGAAATACTCCCTGGATAATGACATACAAGTTGGACCGGTTAAACTAACTAACAGAGAGAAAGAGAAAACACAGACAGATTATGTGGAATGGAAAAAAAGAACAGAGAAAACTTAGAATGTGTGCATCTCTTTCTATCTCTTTCTTTCTTTCTCTGTGTGTGTGTGTGTGTGTGTGTGTGTGTGTGTGTGTGTGTGTGTGTGTGTGTGTGTGTGTGTGTGTGTGTGTGTGTGTGTGCGTGTGTGTGTGTAGGCCAAATGGAGCTGGCAGACCAATGATGAGATTTCACTGAACCTCAAGAGCTAGAGAAAACACCAACAGATGACTGTTGGTTAACAGTGACTAACTGTGACTGACATTGTGCGTGTGGGGGTTTGTGTGTGTGTGTGTCACTTGTATGACCATGTGTGACATGCCGTCAAGAGTGGATGTGTGTTCATAATTTAACACTGCTCTCTGTAGCCAAATGACACACACACGGGAACACACACACTTAGCAGAGAGCTCAATACATGGCTTCCCAGTCAGTTTTGCAATGCTGTAATGTTGGAATTGCTCAGATAAGGAAAACATTAGCTGTGGGTATCTATGTTGGTTATTCAAAGCAACTGGTCTGTGTTTGTATAAGGTAATCCATGTGTATACTCACAGTCCATGGCATACATCAACGGAGGAAAGAGAGAGGTGGAGATGGAGATAAAGGGAGAGAAAGAAAGAGGGGGAAAGGGGGAGGGAGAGATGGAGGAAAAAAGGGAGAGGGAGACAGAGAAAGAGAGATACAAATAATGTCTGCAACCTACACTCAGAACGACCCTGCCAAGATGAAAAGGCATCATCCCTTCTTTTACCGTCCTCACCTCCTCCATTTCCTCATCCTTGCTGTTCTGTTGTTTCTCTCTCCCTTCTCCCCTCTCCATTTAAACTTTACTCTCACCTCTTTTACAGACCCTTTTCTTCCTCCCCTCTCTCCTCCATGAATACTTTATTGCAAGACCTTCTTTCTCAACAGGCCCCTTAGTGGGAACATGCATCAAGAACAAATGTGACCCTTACGACATAACAAGTCGAGAGTTGTACAGACAAGCGCGCACACACACACACACACACGGGTACACCTACGAAAGCATTCTGCTGTGGAATTTTGCAAAAGCTTCCCTCTCTCCGTATCTGTAATTGTATTCCCCTTGATTCCATTAAATCTAACACAGACTGAAGTTTGAAAACTGACCCTTGTTTTCACTTGGTCTTCAGGGAGCAGGGGTCGGGGGGGGCACAGAGGGAGAGGGAGGAAAGAGAGGGTAGGAGAGGCAAAGGAAAATACACATAGACAGTGGGTGGTATGAATGTTTGAGACAGAGCGAGAACGAGATGACGAGTGAGAGAGAGAGAGAAACAGAAGAATGAGAAGACGATTGACGGTGCTTTCGGATGATAACATAAACAGGACAGGGCTGAATATGATTAGTATTGTTATGACTGATCTAGAAGGTTTATAATATGGATCACATTAATTTAAAGATGACTTCAGCTCATTTGTTTAAGGGGCACATTTGAGGGGGCACCATTGAGCTCGGACACATGACTTCCTGGATTACATCATCTCGTCACCCAGATCCTCATTAATTGACGCTCGGGGGGTCCTCAACCAGGCAAAAAGCATGGTGATTACCACAGTGATGACTATGCCAACCACATCAATTGCCAAAACAACAATTAGTCACATCACTTTACCTTGCCATTATCAAACACCACAAGGATCAATCTGCAACAGATGTTTGGTCAAATGTTGAGTAGTGTTTAACCTCAATGTTTGGATGTTGAAGTTTCCTCTCAAACAGATCTAGGATCTGACGGACCGTACCATCACACCTTCAAACGCTGCAGAAAGTAAGGATGATTTGGTGCCAGGTCAGCATCTAAGGACTATCGTTCTCATACCCACGTCAAGACTGTAATGACAAAGCTATTAGCCAGACATTGACACTGGCACTTAAATCCTTCTAGCACTTTCTAGTCAGCATCCCCTCAATCATATCTGTAATGTGTAAAGCTATCTCCAGACCATCTTTTAGGCTAAGGGCCTCCAATGATTCACGGCCATATTATAAGGACGAAGAAACGTCTTGCGATAGCCGGCCCTTAATTCAGCTGCCAAGCCCTTGAATGCGGAACACACAGTACAAACACAATCATGAGCGATATCTGATATAGCCTGCGTTCTCAAATGATATCTGAAATAGGACACTCCAAATGCCCTTAATTTGTAATGGTTGCAAGATGGTATATTAAGGCCACTGAAGAACACAGCCCGCTTTTGATGTTTTCCAGTTGTAAAAAAGGTAGACAGAAGATGTCCACTTGTGATGGTTACCACCATCTCCGATCAATTGATCTCTGATGTTTTTTCCAATTTATTTAAACCCAACGATAACTACAGCCAGAGCTGTTCTAATAAAATGGCAGCTCTATTGACATACAAATTGCTTTAAGAAATTGTAATAAACCAGCTGGAACAGTAAGCCCTATTATGTTCACACAATGTTAAAAAGTGCCCCTTTATTGCTGAGTCAGCCAAGGGTTTGCGTAGCCGCTAAGCTAACGCTTCATACGCAACACATGCGTCTTGTTCCCCCGGTCACAGCCCATTTGTGGGTATAATAACTTTAAAAAAGGAGCCACATCAAGGCCGTTGTCACAAAGCAATGTGTTTCACAGCTGTCCGCTGCAGGAAACACCCTGGTGCACGATGACAACAAGAGTTAGCCAGCCTTTAACCGCAAAGCCAATAAAGCTACTCTGGCTACGTCAAAGGCAAACGCACACGTTGTCTCTGGGACACACATTCCCTCTTTTTTCCTTTTTCTCCTTCCTTTTTCTCTCACACACATACACATTCACACACAAAGGCAGTGTTATGGAATGAAATTAGAGAGAGGGAAAGAGAGAGAAAGAGGCTGCTGGAAGAGGGAATGGAAGTAAATGTGTGAAGAATTGTTTTCAAAGGCAATGGACACACAAAAAATCTATCTATTTCATTTCTGCTTGGCACAGGTTCAGCAATTCTGTCTTCTATTCCTTTCCATGGAAAGCTTCACCTGGGTTCATCCCTTCACACCAAACGAGATCCTAGTTTTAGAATCAGTTTTAAAGAACCATTTAAATGTTGAGAATCTTCAATTATCTAGGTGACAAAGGAAACAATCCATTTCGGCTGCTAATGTCAGTTTCGGCTGTTGTGTTGGTACTTAGGACCTGACAAACCAAACTGCCGGTTGTCAAAAGCATCTGGGGGGTCAATGGATTGAATTGAGGGTGTTGCCACTGTTGTCCACCATCAGTACATAGTGTCAGCAATGTTCAGCACATTGAATTCACCTTGAACCATTGTTCACTGCGGTTGATGTTAAGCTTACCAATGATGTCTAGCTCAGTTATGATAGCAGGTGCATTTAAACACTTAAGCTACACACACAACTGGAAATCCCTATTTCAATTTCACTATACGGTTGTTGCCCCTCGTTCCAGGGTAGAACTAAAGGTATGTTTTAATGAGAACAAGAAAACACTGCCAAACAATTCCTACATTCTAGTAATTGCGATGCAAAATGGGAAGTTTAGGATATCAGTTCATTGCATGTCAAGTAGTAATTTTACAGTGCATTTGAATTCCAGGAGTTCTCCTAAGAATCTGGAGAAACTATAAATTACCAACAACATAATTTAATCTACAAATTGTAGGTATTGTAAATTGCTGACAAGCTCCATACATGAACCAGAGAGCTGAGCTGATGACCACTATGAATATGTCATGACCACAAGTGTCTTTTAGTCTCTGAGATGACTTGATTTTGATGGATGGGCAATGCAATTCCTGCTGTGTTTCTGGTGTGGCATACATCCCTATAACAATATAACAGTTCTGTTCTGAACACTAATGAGTATCTTGTGTAAACCTGCCATCTTACTGACACAGCACATGCCCTTCTGAATTCTCTCAAATGCCATCTTCTTTTCTTTCTTCCCACCCAAAAAACGAATCCTTGAACTGGCATGACAGGATTGGTGTAGAGGAAGACAGGCTTTCACCTGTCCTGTTATGTTACATCACCGGGGGTCACCTAACCTGAGATTACCTGAGGGACAGAAGGAAGGCAGGAAGGAAGCCTTTTGGAGGAATCCAACAAGGCCAGGGAGAAACCACTTCCTTTCGTGTCGACACCCTGCTTTGACCCCTCTGATGGCCAGGCACACCCTATCACTTCAGAAAATACCCACATGGTCTCTGGTCTGGCCTGGAGATTGATAAACACCTCTCCTGGTTTCTCACTAAGAGAAGAATAACAGGTTGTTATGAGCTGGCATTCACACTATTCAAGTAAAGTGTGACAGTGTGTGCTGGGAAGATGAAGATGAAGAGAGAAGAGAAGTCGCTGGCTTTGAATGTTAGAACATATGCAAAGACACTGAGTGAACTGTTTATCTATGTGAACCCAATGCATGATGCAGTGAAGTCATGCAAATCCTCGACAGATGAAAGGAGGTGAAGTCAGCAACTACTTAACTCTGTAAACTTATACTGTCATCTTGAAACACCAACTTATAACGTCCAATGGGAAGTCTTCAGCGCTTTAGTTTTGCTTAAGTTTAAAATTAACATGCCTCCAATAAAAAATTCTGTCAAGCAAGCCTCCTTGTTGATGGATGCAACAATTTGACACATTTTTGGTTTCTGGTTTGAAACAACAATATGTAAATTGCCATCACATCCAGCTGTATTACTAACAAGCCCCTAAATCGATCGACAAAACAAGCCAATGAGCACGACGACGAAAAGTTAACAATACCTAATATTTGGTGGGTTTCAATACTCTTCATAACATTAAATAGAGAGATAACTATTGACACTTGTCAGTAGTCTTATTCTGTTTTCAAGGTTTTGGAACACAGAGAAAGAAACAGCTCAGAAGCTTTGCTGTACGCCCTGCATGGTATGGATAATATAATATAATTTTATTATGGTAATTTATGAACACAAAATGAATGAAATTACGCAGCCATAAACGAACTCGATGCGAAAGGCTAATGTAAGACCTGACAGATGTATTGCCCTGGTATCATGACGCTGCTAGACAAACACTGGGCCATCACGTCTACATTCTATACCAGAAGCACTGTCTTCGGTTTATGAAAACGAATCATAAACTACACAAAAACTAAATGCATTCTAATTGTATGTCAAGTCGACATTACAGAATAAAGATTTTACATTAGATAGCCTATGCTATATCGGGCATGGGCTAATTGTAGACGTTGGCATAATTTTTCAGTCTTTCGATTTTTAAGTCAATATGGTGATGGAGACAAGATAAAATGTTATGGGCCATTAAAATAACCTTAACTGTAAGTAACCGCGAGCCTAATTGCGCTATTCTGTGCAGTCGATTCTAACACTATTCTTTACCCGATGATACATTGTAACACTCCCCGCCCCTTTGCCTGCCAACAAACTAGCCATGTTAGCCGCTACGCCTTGTCTGCCAACAAAAGACAAACACAAAGCTGGTGTATGCAAGTTTTGCGAAGCTAGCTATTTTAGCTTCTATTCCAAACGATTCAAACCATATCCAACCCCCTCCTTTCAAAGCCACTCACACAAAACACAAACGCGCTGCCTGACTTCAGATCTGCGGGGAGACTAGTCTAGTTAGTCCAGGAGAAAAAGAGCTTTTGAGAAAGCAGCCTAATTTTTTTCGTATTACCCCATGTCGCATTCACATGTAAGAACACACACAACACTATCATAATGAACATAAACATGGCTAACGTTAGTACTCACTACTTTCAATCAAGCATGTTAGTATTGGGAAATTCTATAATAGAGTTTCAACCTATTGCAGTGGTGAGTTATCAACAGGCTGCGATAACGTTAGCTAGGTACAGTAAGTCATCAGTCAAGTACAGGGGCAGAATGAGCGCAGGTAGGTAGACAGACAGGTAGCCCGTCCAATCATTAGTCTCGGGATGGTCTTAATGATCTGTCATGTTATTACAGTCCTGCCCACAGATGACGAATTGATTTCATATTATCGTCAAACCTTTAGATGTATTGGTTGCTGTCAATATGTGAAGTTTATTTAGGCAAATATGACAAAAAGCTTCTCAACAACATTGCATACACCATCTTTAAGTACTCCGTCTGTATATCCGCAAGAGTAAAAACCAGCGGCGTCAATATTAACAATCTCTTGTGTGCAACATTTGACACTCATATTTTGGCATCTAGTCTCTAGGCCTGGGGCTGTAGCGAATCCCCATTCGCAGGTAAAGAGCACAGAGTTGGGGTACACGGTGTGCGATTCGCAACGTACCGTGTTTCCCAGGCCTAACGATACCCTCTTATTTCCACCTTCAGTGGCGTACGGGTCCGGTCAATGACCGGGTAGCAATGCAGTGGAATTAATATTTCTGCGTCAAATAATATGGCACTCGTTTTTTTGAAGGGGTGACTATTATTACTTTGAGCACGCACACATTGCAGTCGGCGAGAGAATTCCTTTATTGCTAATATGGTTCACATCTATGATCATACTGTGCAAATATATGAAGGCCCATTAGAATAGCCTACCTCCTTGCAAATTCTGTACCATGTCTTATATAGAGAGATATAGGGCTGTTATGTCACAAATATAACCCTTGGTTCAGACTTCCATGCAATACAAGATATATGTCATGCATATAGGCTATGGTGTCATCAATGCGCTGTTTAACGCTGCACAAACGCATCTCAATCGCCGTGTGCTATTGATCTTTGATTAGTTAGCCTACTGTCGTGTACCATCACCATGGGCTGCGCTTTAACACAACGATGTGTTTTTTGCTCGCAAGGGTGCTGGGAAAAGCACTGCGTAGGGAAAGAGAGAAGGAGAGAAAGTGAGCGCACAAATCCAAGGATGGCAAATGCCAAGCCTTTGTTGTGGTTCGAGTCTTCTACCTCCCCCATACAATCGCTCCCTTCTTGTCGTCCCTCGCTTTACAGCTTACCTTCTCTTGCCTTGAGAAGAACCGTGTTGGCCACGATATTTTCTATCTCCATTGTCAAAATCCGGATCCCGTGCAGTCGCGATACATTTCACTTAGCGGAAAAGATGAAGATAGTCTGCTGACGATGACGATGGTTCCGATCAGCGCGAATTCTGCACTGGCGCATACTAGGTTAATAGTGATAGTTCTCCATCGCTTGATGTTTAAAAAACCCCACCTTTAAGCTAAGCAACGACGTTAACTCGCCTTAACATTCAGTCCTTCCCTTGCCTTCCTTCCTGCTTCGCTTCGCACACTCCCTCCTCGCTCGCACAACGGGAGCAAGAGTAGGAGGGATCAACTTACAACCACAGTGCAACCTTTACAGTACACACGCGCGCACGAACACACACACACACACACATACTGCTAGTACCTACAAGGCCTTGTGCACAGACAAAAAACCTTTTACTATTCAAAACAAATGTTGCTTTTAAATACATGCTCAAGGTGTGCAGAGAGAAGAGACAGAGCATGGCAAGACAGAAAGTGAGAGAGCAAGTGTGTGTGTGTTCAGGAGAGAGTTCTGTTGCCTCTCTCCCTCTTGGCCTGTTTGTCTAACTGTATCTGTCCTGTATCAGGCTGACGTGCACAATACCACGTTATCATTTCACTAGAGACTATAGCATTCTACAGTTCTATGGATATGTAGGCAATAAAGCACTTATCCAGATCTTGTTTTCCAAATCGTACCTAAAGGTATCAAGGTATCTCCCTTGCTCCGCTAATTATTGGTAATTGCGACATTTCATGCTATGTTGCTATTGGTAAGGACATGTCCTCACTCTCTGCTTCTAAACCAATACAACGCTTTGGACCATCCAACCCAACCATCTCCTAGCCCTCTGCATCTCCTTTACTACAGCAATGTGAGTGGAGCATTGGAATTCTGCTTCCAAAAAGACACTGCCGGGCAATACGGAACATCAAACACAGTGTCGGAGTATAGCTCGGAGTAGCTCAGATAGCCGATGCATTCACTGACTCTACTTCTCTAATCTATCTGGGCTTGATTACTATGGCGTAATGCCTGGCTGAACATTTGCGTCCCGACCCAGGCCGATCTGATCAACATCTGGATCTGGGCACAAGAGGTCACATATTTTGATAGCTTTAAAAAATTGGGCGATTTTTGCCCACATCAGAGATCAACCTCATCACCTCTGACATCTAAAGCACGACAATACCGTTTACACCAACTAAAAGCTAGGTGGTGACTGGCACGGGTGTGCTTTAACCGATCTACACTGTCACATTTTGATAGCTGTCTTCAGAATATGTGACCTCCCTGGCTGAAAATGTCTGACAAACCAACCAAACCATCTCAGGTGACTAATCTGTCCTTGCTGGACCTGGGAACAAGAGGTCACATATTTTGATACCGGAGCACAAGAGGTTTTGAATATGTGACCTCCCTGTTACATGACTGAAAATGTCTGGCAAGCCAACCAAAGTCGGATTCCCCACAGCATGACCTCTTTGTCAATTGTGTTCCTATACTGTGACCCTCTGGTCCCCAGGCTGAAAGGACACATGGCTTAGCCTAGGGTTGGGGATAGCCCTCAGAGAGAGACCACATGTTCTCATTGGCTCACGTGAATAATGTGTTTGAGACAGACATCTTAGGACAGACAGAGAATAGGTGTTTGTTGAGACAGAGCTAGGAGGAGTGTGCGTGGTGGAGGTATGTAGTTCCAGTCCCCCATTAGATCATGAACGTTTGTCACTAGAAAGCCTTCGTAAGTTGTTTCATATTACTGTGAACAACAAGATTACCATCATACAAAAGTAGGCCTTCTAAGGATCAACACCTTATATTTCTATCAATAATGAGTACGTATTTCTCCCTGTTGGTACCACAGGATGTCTGAATATTGTTGTGTCAAACGATCTTGTACAAGAAAGCAAAAAATGACACTGTAGCCTACATACTGTATGTATAGTGTGGAATATGTTTACCTAAGAGTTGATGGGGATGTTGTTGTACAACGTCCTTCCTCACATAAATAGTTTGTCGCTTGAGAATTTTTTCCCCCCTCTTTTCCCCAGCTCAGGGAAGAACATTAACCTAATAGGGACCTTCGGTCACATGTGACTCATAAGTGCAATGCTGTCATTTAGCGTCTGTAGTGAGGTACTACAGAGGACATCTGCAAATTATTTTGGAGATGGCCAATTGGCACCAATAGGTGGTAATATTGTATCTCGTATCTGAGCTTCTCTCCTTAGTGGTAAAATTAAGTACAGGAGGAAACCAACCCTCAGTAATTCAGCTGTGTTAACATGCTGCTCATTGGCCATTCAACTTATTAGATTGCATAATGCAGTTTTTTGTTGTGTTTTTCCAATTTTACTTTGCATTGATCTTGGTTTGTACATAATAGATACAGAAGTATAGATAATGTGGGGGATTGTATTGGATGTGTGATTAAACTTAGTATTTGTCTGTTGCTTGGGCCATTTTATTGCTCATCAAAACAACGTCACAGATGTCACTGGACATCATTGGGTCCTGAGCAATTACCGACCCATGTTTTACTTCATAAACTGCATAACGACAAAATAATCTCAAAAACAGAAACACGCACACAGACCAACAGACAGAGATTCCTAGAAGTATAGTTAGATAAAGAGTTACATGTTGACACAATTACAAAGTCCTTTCTCGATGCTTCTTACAGTAAATCACGTTCTGAGAGTTCTGGCTTTGCTTCTAGGTAATGGCGCGTATCCTCTGTCTTGAGGGTCAGTTTTTGATCTCTCATCTTATCTTGCGATAATACATTTTCAGCTATTATGAATTTGAGTTTCTGGTCGTGTTCACATTTGTAGTTAGGTTCTCTTGGTTCTTCTAGTCCAGACCAAAAAATAAAATGATACATTCAGTCATGGTTCGCTTAGCACTCACTCACACTCACGTTAAGTGCAGGTTTTTTTCTCCTTTCTCCTTCTCCTTTTTTTTAACCTTTCGAAACGATTAAAAAAACGGAGGAAAAGAGAGGACAGAACAGAGAAGAGAATGAAGCAAACCTTTTTAGGATTGTTTTTCCAAAATATTTGTATAAGTTTTTTTTTTTAATATATATATATATATATATATATTGTAGAAACGTGTAAAAAGTTTTTTTTATGTAAAAAAAAGTGCTTTTTCAACCTTTCTAAACT
The DNA here is from genome assembly GCF_038355195.1 of Osmerus mordax. Classification (NCBI taxonomy): domain Eukaryota; kingdom Metazoa; phylum Chordata; class Actinopteri; order Osmeriformes; family Osmeridae; genus Osmerus; species Osmerus mordax. The sequence goes on along the minus strand of NC_090063.1, from coordinate 11,266,655 downwards.
ATGAACTATGCATTTTTACCATCGAACCTAAACAAAAGGCATATGGATAATGTCCCAGCCTGATTGGACAGCTTTTAAACCTATCACTGAAAATGTTGAACACTTTAGGGTTTTAATTAGGGATTGGCGATACCAATCATTTTCTTTTCGATCCAATACCAAGTATACTACTTTCAAGACCAGTATCGTCGATATCAATACCGATACTTCTATGAAATATTTTTATTTGATTAATTTTATAATGCATTCTGAAAGCCATCGTTATTAATATTAAATAAACCGCAATAGGCATTATGTGTCTGTGTTGCCTCTGCTCGCGTCAGCTGTACTTACTTCGTTGTGCTCTTTAGGGTGTTTAACTTTTAGATGCTTGTCGTGTTTGTGGTATTGCCACAATGGCGTATTGTTGTTTGACAAATGTCACATAAAGCTTAATCGTTGTTAACTGGAGTGAAATAACTCCAGAGCTTCGTTTTCTGTCCGTCATGACCGCAGCAATGCACTCAAATCTGCGCTGAGTGTGCTTTCACTGAGTGAGAGTGCGAGACACAGCGGAAGAAAAAATAGTTCCCATTGACTTTCTTATTTAAGTAAATTTCTATACTATACGGCCTACAACTATTATAAAAAATATTCTAAAATCACTTGTTTAAAAGAAGGATCGATATTTCAGATTGAGAATCGATCCTTTTGATACAATGCCAGTATCGAAAATATCGATACTTTAGGATCGATCCGCCCATCCCTAGTTTTATTTCGTTTTTTCGAGTATGGTTTCACCAGATGTGAAAAAGGAGTTTTACATCCTCGTGGCTCCACGTTTTCCCTCAGCAATTTTTTTTTACATCTCTAATGGGTTGCATCTTGTGACGTCAGACGTATTTGGTCCGTGTTTAGTTCACATGTCAATCGAAACGCACCAGACTTCGTTTGAAAGCGGACCTACTTCGGACCATATCTTTAATTGTGACTGTGTTTGTGTGTGTGTGTGTGTGTGTGTGTGTGTGTGTGTGTGTGTGTGTGTGTGTGTGTGTGTGTGTGTGTGTGAAAGAGAGACAGAACAATGGAGAGAGAGTGAGACTTTGTTGCTCCTTGTCTAGCTATCTCATCAAGCTATAATTCCAGGAATCTCTGTCTGTCTGTATGTGTGTCTGTGCGTGTGTGTGTGGATTGCCTATAGAACTGGTAGCTGTTTGAAGTCTGCAGGTGTCTTACTCAAGACCCAAGGATATGAAATACTGTGCATGAGTTTGTGTGGGTAAGTTGTTGGCAAAAAATAGAAAGAAAAGGACAGGGAAAAATAAATAGAATGACAAAGCAGTTCATACATGTGGCCTGTTTCACATATGATGTTCAGTATGTTTTTTCTTAGGATAAGAAAAGTGATGAAAGTCCCTTAAAAGATGAGAAACAAATAAAAATAAATAAAACTACTCTACTACTACTGTATGTTGCTATGAGGGAATTATATGCTAGAGAGGAATGATAACTCTCCCTCCCTCTCTCCTTCTAACTCCAAGAACAGAGGGATGTCATAAATACACTGATAATGGGGTCCGTACTGACAAAGTAGTAGTGTTTCTACAAAACTCTGTGACCAGCCATAAACCTTGTCCTCTGATAGGATGGACTGCACCTATAACACTGATAAGGAATGAAAGCGAGAGCGATCATTAACCTGTGTGTGTGTGGATTGCTATTACTAATACTTCTCTAATTGAAGTTAATGAGAGAGAAAGAGAGAGAGAGAATCTATGAAAGACAAATAATGAAATGTATCAGTTGCATATTGTGAGTTAAGAATACACAATAACATATCTTAAAGTTTGATGAATGTATTGCTTATTTACAACCTCCTACCGACCTTAGTTTATATATATATTTTTTTCTTTCATAAATACAGAAAATAGAAACCTTGAAATATAATAAAATAGCATAAGATTCCTCAATTTCTTGGGATATATATTCCTTGAATACAATTAAGGTATTTTCACTCACAAAATAACACATTAAAACTATGTGTTGTGTATACAGTGTAAATACTAAATACACAGTAATAATATTAGCCAAATAGAGGTTTTAAAACTTGCAACATGAAGTGACCAAATTGACAGAAAGCTTTGAGTAGGAGATGAAATATACGTTTTTACCAGTTTTAAAGGCAGGTAGGTAGAAAAGGCCTCATACATGCTGCTAACGCTTTCTAAGCATCGCACAGAGGGGTAAAACCACTTTATTACATTATCTTGGTTACTTAGAGGTACCTCAAAGAAAAATAGTATGAGAAAGATCAGTTTGAGGTCAAAGCTGTGTGGCTTGAAGAACACTGAAGTGCGTCTCTTTCTCCTTTTTCGTTGGTTTCACTTCCGAGGGAATCACTGGATTATCGTACATCTCCAACTTGGGCAGTTTCTTCTCTTCCCCCTCCGCCTCGCTAGCAGGCTGGCAGCATTTGCAGCAGCAGCAACACTTGGCGGCCATCACCTTGACAACCCGGTCCCAGGGTGCTAGGGAGTGCGCCCAAAGAGGCAGGAAGTCCCAGGAGTGCAGTACTGTCGGCAAACAGCGGGGGCACTTGCTCTGCAGAACATTGATCACGATGATCACGATGATCATGGCCACCAGGGGCACCCCTACCCCCACCAGGACCTGCCAGCCAGCCAATGACAGACCGAATACGAAAAGGGGCAGGACAAAGAAGCAGGACAGGATGTAGACAATAGCAAACCAGCGATACCCCGCCGTTATGTTGCCCAGCGCCTTGGCCAATCGGATCGGCACACGGGTAAAGGGGATTGGGTACCACAACAGGATGCCTGAAATGTTGAACAGGAAGTGGACCAGCGCAATCTAACAGAAGAAGACATAGGACCAAGTGTTGGTGATGGTAGAGGCTGTACAAATGTATGTGTGCATGTGCGTGTATATCTGTGTACTGACCTGTAAAGAGTTCTCCAGTGTTTCTCCAGGACTGGCCAATGCTGCCAGTATAGCTGTGGTTGTTGTTCCAATATTGGACCCCAGAGACAGAGGGTACGCCCTCTCAATGCTGATCACCCCAATACCTGAACACACAGACATAAAGCTCACATGACATGCACTTCTAATACACAATCACAACAATACATGTGACCACATCGGAGATAGAACTGAGCTTCAAATAGCACTGAGCCTTGGGGATGATTATACAGAGTAGGTAGGGGTGTGCGTGCATGTTTGCATCAATGGTTGCTTTACAAACATCGAACAGTGCTGCAGGCTTTTTTTGCAATCAACTCCATAAATCAAGATAGGAAAAAATATTTACAATGGGAAAACTGGATTATTGGAATTATGATTAGTGCACACACTCATTTCAACTAATTTCCTGGATTGAGAAGCTATAGGAGGAACGTCCCCTGGTACCAGGGTCATTGTACTGGTTAGTTATTATTAACGGTGATAAGTAGCAGGGGAGGAGAGGCTGGCAATTACACAGTAAATGGTAGATAACTACTCTCTTTAGGTAACCCCCCCCATTCACCGCATTGCATAACTTTACAACTTCAGAAGTGGAGGAGAGGGCGAGGAGGGGGGGGGGGGGTAAGAGAGAGGGAAAGAGAGAGCTCTGCTACTGGGGACACAACATGGACAGCACAGGAGGATGGATGGATAGCTGGAAGGAGAGATGGATGGATGGTTGGATGAATGAATGGATGAGGTGCATTGGAAGGTTTGACTCACCCACAAGTGGAGTGATGGCAGAGGTGAAGACTGAGCTGCTTTGGACGATGAAAGTCATCCCTGCTCCGACCAAGATGGCTATGTAGCCCGTTACCCAGCCGAACGGGAAAGGGAAGTCTGGAGAGAGAGAGATAGAAAAAGAGAATGAGAGAGAGAGAGAGAGAGAGAGAGAGAGAGAGAGAGAGAGAGAGAGAGAGAGAGAGAGAGAGAGAGAATGAGAGAACGACACAGAGGGCGTGTGTAGGTGTGTGTGTGTATGTGAGCGTGAGAGGAACCAACCAGTGTTGAGGATCTTCTTGAGGACCAAGGCCACCTGTCCTTTGAGCATGGAATTGAGCAGCTTGACAATGAAGACCAGGCAGCTGCAGAGCACTAGCAAGGAGCAGGCCAGCAAGATGAGGCCCACCGCCATGTCCGTCAGTGGCACGTCCACAAAGAGGTGCTTGCCTGAGGTGGGGGTGGAGTTGGGGGAGACATTGTCAGAGATTTGCCATGATGTGTTACTTTAAAATGACTGAATACATTTGGTAAGGGCGGAACATACATCAGCTGAAGATCATGTCTCTGGTTTTAGAATCAGAGTAGGTGTCTGTGTGCATGCATGCATTGGTGTCGGAATACATTTTGCAACGTTGAAGGTGTCTGAATCGTTCTTGAGGGTGGTGGTGATGTTCCCCTCAAACCAACACAGGGTTGGTGAGGTGCAGTTTTCTGGGCCAGGAACTGTCACATTCATTTGGGTCTGGAACACACACACACACATTTTCATCATTCCATTCCCGTCTACTAAATTGTGTTTAATTGGACCGGTTTTCGTTCCATAGTGTGATATGTAGCTAACATATAGCTAAGCATGTAGCTAAAAAGTGCTCACTACTACCAATGTGTAGTTAGCATGTTCTTACCATGTTGGTAAAGGTTTCGCACCAAGTCTTGATGAGACTCTTATTCCTGGCTTCAGGGTCTCCTGTGGCAATACCACTTATGACAGTTTCATCCAACTGACGTGGAGGGAAAGAGGGAGAGAGAAAGACACAGACAGCGAAAGAGAGAGAGAGAGATCATTCACTTCATTTAAAAATCAAAGTACCTGTTGGTGGCAGGTGGGATGAGGGGGGGGGGCAGTAAAGAGTGCTGTAGTCACGATAACAAGCTAGGCGGGCCCCAATACCTCTATGATGGAAAGGGTGAGGGGGTCGGTGATGACGTTGAGAAGCTGGGGAGCATTCGCTCCACTCTGGATGTTGAAGGACTCAATAATGATCTTGGAGACTAAGTACAGGTAGCCTGACACCAGCTCCAGGGGCAGCAGCACCAGCACTGACAGCCAGTTGAAGAAGTCATGAACAGTGGCCCCGGCAAATGCCCTGGAGAGGAAAGGAAGGGGAGGATGAGGTGAAGGAGAGGGAGGAGAGGAGAGGAGGGACAGAGGGAGGGAGAAAGGGAGAAAGGGAGGGAGGATGAGCGGGCGGAGGAGTCGGAGAGGGAGAAGGAGGAAAAGGAGTAGAAAAGGGGGAAGAAAGGGAGGGAGATGGGATAAGAGGTGCACTGCACTGCTTAGGGCGGCTCTTTAACTAGATGTTTTTGCTAACCTGCGGAATTTGTCGCGATCTCCGGCTTGTGTCATGGCAACCAGTGTGTTGGTAACAGAGGTTCCGATGTTGGTGCCCATGATCACAGGAACAGCAGACTGGACCTTTAATACTGTCATAGTATTCATGAGCTCATACATACACATACACACACAATATTATCATTCTTTTTATTATCATTTATAACTAAATCTGTAGTATCCGTGTGTGTATGTGTGTGCATGTGTGTTTGTATGTACGTCTTTGTATGTGTGTATGTATATGTGTGTGTGTGTGTTTGGGTGTGTGAATGTGTAACCAGGCTGTATGTCCACTCACGTCCGGAGGAGACCATGCTGACCACAATGGAGGAAGAGGTGGAGGAGCTCTGGACAAGCAAAGTGACTAGCACCCCAATCACCAGGCCTGCCAGGGGGTTGGACAGCACCGCGTTGTCCTGGAAAATGTCCCCTGCAACCTTACCTGGAGATGGGAACACACAGGTTAAAGCACACACATAGATTAGACACACACAGACTAGACACATGAGCTCACATGAGTTGCCTCATACTCACACACACACACACACTCATAGGCTCAATACACTCACAGGTAAGTGGATGAGGGTTACATACTGTATTGTGTGTGTGTGCCTCACCTACCTCCAACCAGCTGGAAGGCGGAGCTGAGGACATCCAGGGAGCAGATGAACATGTACAGCAGGCCCACCAGGAGGACCAGTTTTCCCACAGAGAACACCACCCTCTGCACCTTCCCCTTGGTGTCCAGCTCTGAGAGGACCAGAGGGGGTTAAGAAGGAAAAGGGGTGAATGGGGAGGGGAGCCAGAGGAAGTGACAGAAAGAAAGAAAGAACAGAAAGAAAGAAAGAAAGAAAGAAAAAGAGTTAAGGGGAGTGTGTGTGTGTGGAGAGAGAGAGAGAGAGAGAGAGAGAGAGAGAGAGAGAGAGAGAGAGAGAGAGAGAGAGAGAGAGAGAGAGAGAGAGAGAGAGAGAGAGAGAGAGAGAGAGAGAGAGAGAGACAGTTATTGTGGTGTCCAAACTGAATGACATGGCCATTAACACTCTGACCTATCTTGTCTGATACAACGCATCATAAACCTTAAGGGAAAGATAAACAATGGATGACAAAATAAAATAAAAACGTTCCAAGTTAAGCTAGCCCGGTCTGTAGACCAGACTCCTGAAAGCTGTGAGATCTCAGAGACAGTCCAGACCAGACAAGAAAGAAAACAGATTATACCTATAACAGTCTTACCTGACCAGGGCACACCCATGTCCTGGAGCTCTGGAAGATCCCATGGGTTCTCCTCTCCATCAGACCCCCCCTCGATCAGGGTCACAGTGGAGTGAGCGGGAGCCATAGAGGCAGTTTTATCTTTAAAAACCAAGACAGACATTAACTATATACGGTACAGACTCAGTGAGCAAAGACAGTCTGGTCCAAGTTTATTTTCTAAATGTGTTTATATATCTATCTATCTATACATATATGGGTGTGTGTTTATATACATATATATATATATGTATATAAATATATACATATAAATATACATAGTAGGGTCCAAAAATCGGAGACCACTATTCAGATACTTCATAAACTAAACATTATGTATGTGCATTCACTAAACAAGCATATTAAAAAAACACAAACACAAGTGAACTGCAAAAGTACCATTGAGTTGTTTCATGTGTTTCTCTGTGTCATCAGCTTGTTCTGAAACAGGAACCATGATCTGGGGAGGGAGGTCTTTTGTACAGTAAGACAGTATTCACATTGACCAAAGTTAATTGACTTTGACTGAAATAAAGAGAGCCGACAGTTTCCTTTCTATCCTCAAAACCATAAATCAATCAATATCTCTTTAACTACCAACTAATAAACAGAACCGGGACACAAAGGACAGACAATAATACATTTTATCAGTCATTCATGTTTATTATTTTATGAGAGTTTTGATATTTCTTTTAAAGACAGGTCAAGTAATCATTAGTTTTGTACTTGGCACAGTGGAGTACTGATAAAAGGTTTATCTATTAAATGTAAACTGGATATCAGGGAAGAGAATATCTTATCTATCAAAGAAAGAGATGAGTACTAATGGTTTTCAAGTTAGCAAAATCATCATTGAGGCCAAAGCCATCAATATTGCTGTTATGAAATTGGTCAAATCAGAGCAAAGTGCAAAGTAAGTAACTTAATGTGAAACAAATGTTGCTTAGTCACTAACTGGTTAAGCAGCCCATTAATATGTTTATAGTATGTTGCTTTTGTTGTTCAGTAATGCCGCCAAGGCCCCGCATGCACGTGGCAACACCAGAGATAGGACAGGGTCTGACACACGGACACACATGCTAGAGTATTGACCTATTTCTGGCCTCCTGGTAGTGTCCTATTTTCCGCTAGCGCAACTATGCTCTACAGTAGCGGAAATTTATATTCAACACAAACTTTTGTTAACAGATTATTAAGCATGTCAGGTGTTAGATAATCGTTCATTTAACTGTAAATGTAATAAATGTGAATACAGATTTTTCTGCACCACGGAAGGTTCGTTTCACACTCCAGAAATTTTGTTTCTAATTAATTACATAAATCCTGTTTTCAAGCAAATTGTTAAATTTAGGAAACTATTAAAAAATGTTTAATGTTAAAATTCAAATCTTATGTTTATTCCATCAATCACCGTTTGTGGATAACCGTCGCTGCATTATACTGTAAGAATGTCAATAAAAGTGCAGTGTTTGAGCTTACCTGTGGCAGGCGTAGTGTGTTTGTGTCAAGAACAGAAACCCAACTCCAAACAGTCAACTCCTTGGAGCCCACCTGTCCTTCAGGTTAATATCCCACCCTCCACGGGTTGGGTGGGGGTGGAGGTGCAGAGGTAGTCATGGGTTGTAGAGCAGAGGAGGGACAGATGGAAGGGGGTGGGGGGAGTTTATCACGAGTTTGACCATCGCAGCCTTCCTCGGATCTTCCGATCCTCCCCCGGGTTTCCAGACTTCCCTCTCCGTGTTATCTGGCCACGCAGCGATCTGGTGTGACGTGTTGATGTCTCCTCCTTCGTAGCGAGATGCTGGGGAACTGCTCTCCTGAGTGGGCTGGGGATGAGAGATGTGAATCTGGTCGTTGTGACCTGATGCACCAGTCTTTGCAGCCCACTGTTGGTCCAACCAGGGCTCCAGGCCTTCCCGTGCAGGTCATGTGCAGGCTTACTGCGCGTGAGGTTACCCAGGCAGACCTAGTGCACCTTTAATGTACACCACCTATCTGCTCTATCTCCAGCGTAACCTTGGCTGTCATGGTTGAGCCCCTGTCGTTTTATAGCAGCTAAGAGAGAAGTGGCGGGGTTGGAAAACACACATTTCTAGATTCCCCCGTCATACACACTGATAGACAAAAAGGGGGAGGGACTGTGTTTTTCGTGTGTGAGAGAGAGGGTCTACTTTACTAGAGTTCGAAAAAGGCTTCTTTCCGACTGCCCCTGAATGAACTTTATGTGTGAGTATGTGTGTGTGTGTTTGTGTGTGTGTGTTTGAATGCATTCCCTGACAACCAAACATACGGCAGACAGCAGACAAGAATGGATTTTGCTCTCTCTACTCGTTTATTACAATTCCAACACAATTGTGTAATTGTACAACAATTGTACAATTGTCTACATCGCCTTGCTACTCCAACATTATGCATACATCAGACCCTTGATCTTTCTGGAGATCCCCTACCATTTATTTTTATTATAACATACTGTATATTCTATATCCATGAAACAAATGGAGGTTAAATTGTAACTATATACCACACATGAATGATGTGCTTTGCCTGTGTGTCCCTTGTCATGTGCCTCCTGAGTGTGAATTGATCACCAGAGTGGGAGAGGATATGATACACATTGGGCTATTTTAAGCCTGTCAATAAAGGCAGATTGATTGGAAATACACAAACACGCGCACACACAATTTTCCATGTATTGTCATGGAATTTCCCCAGTGTTTTACAAGTTCATAGATGACCTGTCAGGACAGACAGGCAGGCTTTTCCAGAGGAAGTTCAGATTTGCATGGCCTACTGTGGAAACACACTAGCATCACTTACAGGGCGTCTGGTGTCATTGCGTCTGGTGGCAACACAGCGTCCTCAAATAAACTGGACAATAAGCCCCTCCCTGTATTAAACTAATGCCTCTGGCTTGAGCCTTTATAAGCACTTAGAACCAGAGTGCGAATTATACAATGACAATCGGGGGGGTCAACTTCTTCTCCAGGTCGTGTATCGACCCCCCCCCCGACCTGTTGTTTTTACCTCTTTTAACTTTGTTGTTCAAACGTCAACAATGTACTAAAAAATTTGTTTATGGAAGTAATGTTGTTGTAGTAGTAGTGTGGTGCTGAAGTCGCTGGTGCTATGTCTTGCAGTCTCATGGCTGCCAAATAAGCTGTCATAAAGAGAATCCAAAAACGGCCTGACATGGACACTGTTTCCACTATAGGACTGACCCTTGTCCCTTACAGCATTGTTATTTTAGCCTGCGGTCTAATGGGCTGAAAAAACATGGATGACTCCATCTTGTCTTAGCCCTGCTTGCTTTGTGTGTGTGTTACTGTCTGATTATGAGGGAGTTTGTTTTACAGAGCTGGAATTGAAAGCTTCTTAAACATAGCCATGAATGAATTTAAATGTTATGTGAACACTAGATGTGTTCGAAAGATTGGTATTAATCTACAGATCGTGTTGTGTTTGCTCTACTGCCCAAAAGATAAAAGGAAGATAAAGATTATCATGTCAGAGAGTACTATTTCAAGATCTTCTGGAAAAGACAGATAGTGAGAGGGAGACGATGGGGAGGTCCAACCTTCACGTGACAAGTAAACCCTGTCTGGAATGTGTGGACTTGGCTTTGATCATTGCCAAACGACCAGTAAAACCAATCAGGAGTAAGTCATAACAGCATCCCAACCTTGAGGTTCATTGGTAATGTGAAGACGTTGTCTTCGAAACCCCTGTATCATACTCTATGAAGACAATTCCATGAAAACTGTAAGGCAAACAATTTATTTTTTCAAGTGTGTATGTTTAAATAACAATTTGGAAGCCAAATAAGAACTAACTGGTGTAAGGACAAATAGTAAGTAAGTAAAATAAAGTTAATTTAATTTAATATCATATTTCACAAAACCAGCTCACAAAGTGCTTCACAAAACTAAAATAGTAAAAAATAAGACCATTCAAACAGCAAAAGAAAACAATGGTAAAGGCAAACTTCACGTCTTCAAGTATGATTCTACCTGTCCTCTTTGTGCGAACGAGATTGTTCAACAAAGATTTTTGGCACTGGGTATTTTGAGAAACTGGAGAGAATGTTTGATAATAATAGGCTTATGGAACACTACAATGTTTGAACGAGTTAAAAAAATATATACATTTTATAATTATATTAATACTATACATCACTGAACAGACCATCACCTGTTTAGGCCTAATATATTTCTAAAACACAATACCGGAAATAAAACGATTCTATTATTTAGTCAAAAACGTCAAACTATCAAAATAAAAGTCATTAGATTTCCCAGGCCAACTTTCCCAGTTTTTTTTCCCTCCACTCCATAATCACATATTGAACATAAATATTAGAGTAAAAAGTACTCTAAAAACGTTAGGAAACATATGTTTTCATAACATCTTGAAAGATAAAAGTCCCCATGAACAAGTTGTGTTTCCGGGGTTATGTCAATTACACAGTGCAATGACATTGTACCACGATTTTAGGAGATCAGGACAGAGAGTGGGAACTTTGTTTTTTTACATGCTCTGAAAGTTAAATATACTGACATTGTTTTTAACATGTCACAAATATATACCGGTTTCACGGAGGAACGGCAAGGGGACTCACAGGTAAACTTTGTTTTAAGCTAAGCTAGTTTGTTGTTAGCTAAACCGCTAGCTTCCATCATGTGTAAGACACTGTAGGTAGTCGACTAGCTAGTACGTGGTTCCCTAAGCGTACAATGGCTGCATGTATTATTCTTAATTATTTTGCGTGCACGTCTGTGTGTGTGTGTGTGTGTGTGTGGGTGTGTGTGTGTGTAGGGTCCTGCAGGGGTCAACTACATTCCCACAGATGAAGAGAGGAGGGTCTTCAGGGAGTGCAACCAGGAGAGCTTCTGGTACAGATGTAAGTCATTTCCTGGTTACCAATTTGTACCCTTTTAACATAGCTTTAGTTCAAAACACACAGTTTTATAATCAAGTTTTTTGAAGAAATGCTAACCCTAACCCTTAATTTTTGTTTCCCTACAGCTTTACCCTTCTCCGCAGTTAGTATGGCCATCACTCAAGCACTAGTCGTCCGAGGTAGCTAGCTGACATTTATGTCCTTGCTGTATAATCTTTCTATCACTAGCTTAAGTCTGTGTTGGTATTATGCTAGTCAGTAACATGTTTTTGTAACCTCCAACGGTTCTGTTTCCACTCTTTGGCAGGAACCCTGTCATCGTCACCCAGATTTGGTTCTCTCCCTAAAGTGGCCTGTGAGTTCACTTGAATACGTAAATGTTAAAGTGTGTTCCGTGCGTGGATGTTTTGAGCTACTCTGACAGGATATTTTTGTATTTGTGTATTTACCAGTATTTATATGTAGCAGAAGTGATCAAAATGTGTGTGTCCAGTCGCGGGCCTGTGTGGCTATCTGGCAGGGAAGATGTCCTACATGAAGACGTGTCAGGAGAAGTTCCAGAGGCTGGAGAGCTCCCCACTTGGAGAGGCCCTGAGAAAGAAGACACAGCTGCCTCCACTGTGAGTACCCACCACCTACCCACTACCATCAACCACCTACCCACCACCAGCACTAACCAAACACACACACCACGCTTATTTGGTAAACTCACTGTATGGAACAGCGCCCAGGTTCCATTTACCCAGACGTCATCACTCACTCTGTTGTCTCAGGTGCATAAATGGAACCCTGTCTATCACATCCTCATACACTCTCTTTTTCTGCCCCAGCTCTCCCCAAGGGCCCAGGTCAGAGATGAGCGACCCAGATGCCCAGTCTTTTGAGTCCATGTTCCAGCCCTCGGATCCACAGAGTCAGACCCCTCCCCAAGACAAAGATTATGGCTACAGCGCCCAGTCTCCTGATTTCATGGACCAGAGGGAAGACCCTAGGGCTCCGGGTAAACTCCCGTTCCGCCTTTACCAAAGTCTGTCTAACCACTCAATATCTCCATAACCCAGATACATAAAGCTTGCCTCATTTGAACACACACACCCATATACTATATCTCTCTTCACCATGAGCCCATTCATGGCTGCACTCTAACCTCTCCACCCCCCCCCCCCCCTGCCTACAGCCCAGTCATACCTGGGGGAGGAGGAGCCTAGGAGGAAGTCGGTGCTCTACGAGGACCTGAGGAACAAGAACAGGGAAAACTACGAGGTCACCCTCACCCAGAAGACTGAGACCCCGTCCAGGCCTGCCCCTGACAGACCCTCCCCCCAGAGGGAAGGTAAATTACTTCTGCGGTAGTTCATTAAGGAACGTGTGGAGTAGGTGGGGAAGGTCAAGACAGCTTTCCCAGGGGGTCAATTGAGGTGTGGCAGTGCTTATGGCATCTACACCATGTTTTGTGTTCTGAGATTACCTGATTAGTTTAGATAGTTATATTAGTCCTAAAGTAGTCAGAAAACTACATAATCCTAGTGTGACATTGTGTGTGTGTGTGTGTGTGCACAGGGTAATATGTACTTCTGTAATTTCCGTTGGATCATGATCTTTTTCTCTTTCCCCGTTTGTCAGCAGTGCAGAAGAATATCTATGGTGATGCTTGGGACGAATGAAGATTTCCTGTTACGGCTGCTTATGTTACGACAGTTCCCTTCTGCTCGAGTTGTGTGTAGGCTGGATTTGAGGTTGTCTGTGTATGTCTGAATGTAACTAGAAATGTGTGGAAAAACCAAATTCATAGCAGACTCTGGTACTCTTTCTTTGTTTCTCTAAAACTGCTTGAGGATGAGAATAATAAAATCTAGTTTGGACAGACAACAGTACAGTTCAGTAGAAGCAAAAGATTTCAATGTATGAAAGAAACTGGATCTAAATGTCTTGTAAATCTGAGAAAAGATAGGACATGAATTATGGGACAGAATGCAATCCTGACCCAAGACATGTTACATGATTCCAACAATAAAAGTATATTTTCTACACAGCTGTGCCTACTCTTAATATAAAACAGTACTCTTGACAGCAAATTAATGGTAGTCAGTGGATCTTTCTAGATCTAGTCATCTAGAAATAACATGTATCAGGGCCATGTGTATTTAATACATACGGCCCATTATGGATTTCTTTCGCAAAGAAAATACTCCAGAAAAGACGGCTGTGTGATAAATGCAATCCTACCCAATATATTCATACGTTTTTACTGGCAGAACACGACATAGGCTTCAGTGACATTCCTGAGTCTATGACGTAAACACGTCCGTCCCCCTTCCGGTTTCGAATAGGTACTGCGGCGGATGTTGATGTTTTGTTTTGGACTGAAGCCTACTGATGTGAACTGTTGTCGGACGGTGGGATTTTATGAGCGTCGTCTTACGTTGCAGCATTGCTCTGTTAACGGGAAGGATATTGTTTACGGCGGCATCGTGTCTCTCCCGGCGCCTCACCCGGGAAGCGCGAGACCGAGTCGAGCGATGATGGAGGACTTTGATGAGATATACGAAGAGGAGGAGGAGGAAGAAGAGGACGAGGACAGGGCCGCGGAGGAACAGCTACTAAAGTATGCCCCGGACCCTGTGGTGGTGCGGGGATCCGGCCACGTCACTGTGTAAGCAACCTGCAGGGCTAACTGGGATTGTGAACTTTAATTTGACTGTGAAACAACAATTAAAAGTTAGCTAGTACCACTAGCTGTCTTCCAGGTTATTGTCCTGAAACCCCCGAGCTAACGCAGCACCAACAACAGCAGCGTAACCTAAGGGGTTTGCAAGCTAGCTAACGTAGGCTAGCTACCAACGGTACGTTGAGCGATACCAGTGGTCATCTAACAAAATGTACACAAAGTTAAAACGTGAGCTAGCTTGCTACTGTATAGCTATTTATTTAAAGCTATAGCCTACATTTCGAAACTAACTTCATCATTGGTGCCTCAACTACTAGTGACTTGCCTATAGCAAGGGAGGCTAAAGGATTGACACAGTGGTTTTGGTAACGTTTGAATTGAACCAAAAGCCAACGCATTAGTACATCTGTATTTTATTAGTTAGTTAGCTACTGTACTAGCCTGTACAAAGTTGATAATTTTCGTTACTTGTACGCTGCCAACATATCTGCCAGTTAGCGCATTAGCGTGTAGTTAAGCTAGGCTATCGCTTTGGGCAATCGGAAAATGGAAAACACACCTTGGAACCGGGTGCCAAAATCTCAATATTACATGTTCAGTTACTGTAGCTAGACTCACAAACCTATCTGGTACTGACTGTCTGGTAGCTAGACTTACGTCCGGTGAGACATGACCTGGCTGTGGGAATGGAATGGTTAGGTTGCTAGACTGCATACAAGCTAGCTCACTTACTTACAAGCCTAGAACAGAGTAGAGCTGTGTTCACAGTGAAAGGAGTCCATGAGTTTTAAGGTCCCATATAAACTAAAATGTATAGAGGGTTTGCCATAGGCATGTTAAATACATTGCATTTTAACTAGTACCTCTAGTGCTAGCTACCTAACTGTCCAAGCTCAATCTGTGAGGGTAACTTTTACACACCGTCTCTTTTCAGGTTCGGGCTCAGCAACAAATTTGAGTCAGAGTTCCCTTCGGCACTTACAGGGAAGGTGAGTTTAGTATCTTTACCTCTTTGACAAGACAAGAAAACGAAATTCACCCCCTGCTAATTTAGACGAGGAAAGTGCCACATGCATGAAACTATATGTAGTAGTATGCCCACCCAGCTCCATACCCCAGTCTAACAACAAAGTACAGCTGTCTATGAATGTCTTAATTTGCTACATCAGACGTTTTAGTCGAGTCGTTGAGTTTATGTGAGCGTAAAGTTGAAACAAATATCTCTACACACCATTATTGCTTATTTTGACTATGGTGTGCATGTGTGTGTAGCTGGCACCAGAGGAGTTCAAGGCCAGCATCAACCGTGTGAATGGCTGCCTGAAGAAGACTCTGCCAGTGAACGTGCGCTGGCTGCTTTGTGGCTGCCTCTGCTGCTGTTGCACGCTGGGCTTCAGTCTGTGGCCTGTCATCTGTCTCAGCAAGAGGGTAGGATACGACCCCCCCCCCCCCCATAAACACACACACACACCACCCCCACTACACATACAAATGCACACATAAATGATCCTTCCTTCTTACCCAACAGACACGGAGATCCATAGAGAAGCTGCTGGAATGGGAGAACAGCAGATTGTACCACAAGGTAAAGCCCTTTCTGCAATGGTCCCAAAGAGCTTCTGTGTGTGGGTGGGTGTGTTTTCACGAGATTCAACTGCTGTCTCTCACTGTTTTCAGTTGTGTTTGCACTGGAGACTTAGCAAGAGGAAGTGTGAAACCAACAACATGATGGAATACGTAAGTCTCAACCACATACCTAGAAGGCCATAAGTCTCTTACACAGACAAACCCTCACACATAATAGGCTCTATCTAATAACTATCTCTCTCTCCGTGCCCCCAGGTTATCCTAATAGAGTTCCTACCCAAGATTCCCATCTTCAGACCAGACTAGCGCTTCCTGAGCGTCTCCGCCCTCCCATGGTGCCTCTGCGGCACAAATACGGTTCCAACATGGCCAAAAGGCATCCTCAACCATCTCCCTCCCTGAAATACACCACACCTTTTATGTTTACCGGGTAGTTCACCCTCTTCAGACCATCAACCCTGTCCAGGTTACACTTGTTTACAAACCCAATACCACCCCCACCCCCCCTTTGACCTTCGACCTTTTGGAGGAGCCGCAGCCTTTGAACCCACCGAGTCATGTTGACTGGCAGCAGCTTGTGGGTCGTCATGGGAGACCCAAGCCATGAGAGACAGAACAGAACCCTGTAACTGGAGATCCTGAACGACTCCTGAACGGGTTCCACGTTCTCTTAACTGGAATTCTGAAAATCCACCGCCCCATCGTTACCTTAAGGCACAATCTCACCCTAATCAAACCTTATGTGATAATACTCCCACCTTATGTGTCACCCTTGTTCCCCACCTCTGTTATCATTGTCTGGACTCTCAGAATGAAACGTCCCCCCCTGAATCTCTATGGAACTTCTGAGCAACCCTGAAATCTTAATGGGAATGGCTATAGGCCCGTTGAGGAACACCGGTTTTCACCGTTGTATGAAACGGCCATGGTAGCGGTCTACCTTGGACCAGGCCAAGTAACATCACTGACTAAAAAGCCAAACGACTCAACTGGTCATCTACCAGCCCCTTGAATGTTAGACTGTGCGATGCCCAGACTAGAGACAATCACTTACTGTCTGACTGTATTCTTTATCTATGTATGGAGACCCCAACAAACCGTTACCTATCAGGCGGTTGTTCGCTTTGTTTAGCTGTTCAGTGAAAATGGGCAGTGGAGCGTTTGTTTTACAGCTCGGTGGGTCTCTGAAAGTATTTTGCGTTTGGCCTTGAAAGACAAATCAAGTGAGAACACAAATGTATGTGAGAGATACTTGCTTGAGATCCACGCACTCATAACCTCTTGTTAATGAAACCTGTATGGCTGAGTGTTGTCTTTGTTAAATCACTCAGCCATAATTACTCCTGTTTTGTTGTTTGATTTTAAGTGTGTGTGTGTAAGTGAATGGGCATAAAAATAAGACTCAATCAATCTGCATCATGTTTGGTTAGTAGTAGGTTTTTTATTTTTTATACATAGGCTCTGGGCTAGTATGGCGTCCTATGTGAGCACTGAAGCACAGGATGGGGTTTAATCCAAGTAATCTCAGATGAGCTCTTTCCCTAACCTCCCAACAATACATAACAAGATATATGTAGCTTTTCACCCAGGAATCATCCATAAGAATGTTCAGATAGAAATGTGACATACTAGATCAAAGAACGGCTTTCATCATTCATAAAAACATGATCTATGCACATTGTTCTTTTTCTGTTGGTGTTTTTAAGGTTGTACGCCACAGGAAAGACCCAGAGCTGTGAGGGGCAGTTAACACGCCTTAGGTCTGTCTTTTGCGATGCAAAAAAAAAAAACGTGTATCCACTTTGCCAACTCTGTGAAACTCATCTGAGGGTTGCATGTATCCTGGTCGCAATCCACCCATGTCACAAAGGAAGGTGTGACCTGAGTCCTCCACACCTGCAGTGTGGAGGCCACGGCTTGGTTGAGTATTCAGGAGAACCTTTGTGGCTCTATTAGCATCACAGACATCCCTTTGTTTCAACCTATATATGTCTTAAAAACCTTGCTTTCCACATCACCCATATAGGATTGTGATTGATTTATAGGTCCTTTTAGTTAGTAGATCACTCATCATGTTGAAGGCCATATATGCAGTATGTATATGTGCGTGTGTGTACACAGGTGTTGATGTTCCCATTAGAACCAATACTGCACCCTCCCTAGTGAATGAGAGGGAGCCCTTTTATAACTGAGTATTTCTGAACAGAAGCGAGTGTATGTGCGTGTGTGTATGTAGGAGTGTGTAATGTATGAAGTGTATAAGCAGGTGTATGTACAGTAATAAACTAACCAGAAATAATAATATATCTGTTGTCTCTCTTATACAAACACGCACAGCTCCACATTTTGTTTTACTACATAGACACTACTACATTTAGTCATTTAGCAGACGCTCTTATCCAGAGCGACTTACAGTAAGTACCGGGACATTCTCCCCAAGGCAAGTAGGGTGAAGTGCCTTGCCCAAGGACACAATGTCATTTGGCACAGCTGGGAATCAAACCGGCAACTTTCTGATTAATAGCCCAATTCCCTAACCGCTCAACATTCTGACCCCTACTACTGTTCAGAGTTCAATGGATCAAATATCCATATTTTTGAATGCAGTTTTTAATGGAATATCTCCATCCGTGTACAGAGGCACATTGTGAGCAAACATCCGTCCTGTGTTCCTCCATGTTGTTTTTGCTAATCCAATCTTCCCATTTTAAAAGGCTAACTGATGATTTGAAAATGTGAAAAACTAGTGGAGAGCATGCCAAGACTAATGAAAGCTGTGATTGAAAATAAGAGACCCACCAAAGTTTATTTCTGCACTGCTCCTAAGTTAAAATATTAAAATACGGCTATACGTATCATATTGTTTACAAATTAATCTGACTATACTGCATCTTTTTTGGTAGTATTGGTACTAATGGTTTTGGAACACATTGCTGGTAGGTTATCAATCAGGGGCTGTGAGGGCAGTGAGGGCAATGCCCCTGTAAACACAACCTTGGACCCCCTTGTGGCCCCGCTAAACATAGAGTCTGAATAATTATAAACATGGTGTTTGTCTGTTGATGCCTGCAGAGAAGAAACTAATATGACAACAATCATGTTTAATGTAACTGGCCCCTCTGATGGTACAACTGGCCCCAGCTTGCCGTGTGTATTATACAGATAACCAGTGATAACAATGTAATTTCCTGACTTGCTGAATGACTTGCTGAATGAGCTATCCTGCTTGAGCTATCCTGCTTGTTGTAGAGTTCACTTCTTGCTGTCTGGAAAAATGCTAAAGTATACATTCTCCAAAAAACGAGCTAGATCAAAAAAAGACTTTGTAAAGTTTTCCACCGTTGTTGTCAGTTCTTCGTCGTCGTCGTCATCGTCATCGTCTAAGAAATCACTCAAATCTGTTGTAGTATTTTCGTCAGTGGGAAAATCTGGATGAGGGCAGAGCTCTGTAAAGAAAGCACATATATTAACATAATTTCAACCTATTTTCTTTCTTGAATGAAAATACCTTTTGTTTTCAGTTTGATTCAGCAGTCGAAGAGATAGCATATACTGTACATCCACATATCTTTTGAATTCCTTGATAGTGGGCCAACTAAAGAATAAGCTATGTAGTTACCTTTCAACTTCCCTTCTTATAGTTAAAGAAATTGTTGGTTTAAAGTTGAACTAGAGAGTTAATTGAATGTTACCTGAATCAATTAGGCCTAACAGTGAACCCATCTTAATCAAGAAAGTATCCACAAAGAAGGAAGTCCATAATGACAATGTGTGAGTGCTCACTATTTTGAGGACTGAGGACGAGCGGTCGATGAAGACTGAGACATTCTGCTTGCTTTTTAAATCTGTCCAGTTCAGCAGAGGTCACCTCTCGTCTCCTACCTGGAACATAAACAAAACACATGATATCTGTATAACTAGAGGACATCATTTAGATTTGGACACACATAGCCTATAGAAAAGAAAACTGTGTGTAACTTTAACAAAGGGCATTGGTTTGTGATTGACGACACCATACTTGAGATGATTGAGATTCATTTTCTAGGGAATGTGATGCTCCACATACTGAGTAACTCAAGACCCAGGAAGGTTTCTCCTGCCACTTTACAAGATGATTGGATGAGGAGACAGTCTGGGCAGTCAGTCATCAGGAGGACATGAGGACAATCCAAAGATGCTGTGAAACACACAGATAAACACAAAGGTAAACACAAATCTACTTCAATGCACAGTCCAAGAAGAAATCCATAGCATTGTCAGACCTCCACACCCTCAGTCTAACACACACACTTCAGTTCATACTTCTGTGCCTCACCAATATTCATAACATTGTCTTGCAAGGTCATGTTGAAGCGAAGACTGTAGCACACACCAAGGCTGTTAATAAAAAATGTAAATATTGTTAGCCAAGCCAACTCAATGCTGAATCAACATGAACCTCATCCGATACTAGCACCGTGAAAATGTCAATGTATTTTTCTGTAGTGGTTCATTCTGAATTGATTTCTAGCACAACTCCACTCTGCATCTTACGTATTATAGATCTCTGTGTAGATGACTCTGTTGCTGTCAGAGGTGGCAGTGAATTCCTTCCAGCCGCTGCTATAGAGCAGCTTGCCCAGTGTCCTGAACCCTGGCACCTGAGAGGTGTCCCCTATCACCATCCACTTCCCCAGCAGCTACAGACACACAGTGCAAGGAGGGGAGAGATGAAATGTGGATGAAACATAGCAGAGAAAATTAGATGACGTTCCACCTGACCTAGTTTTCCATCTGTCGGTTTATATACCATCCATCCCAGAGTCGTTGCTGTGTTCATGACAGGAAGCTAGCGGATCTGGCCCTTGAACGGTGGGTCACAAGGCCATGACCATCTCATGGCCATTTTGACCAGACACACAGTACTCACCATCTCCAAGTTGGTGTTCTCTAGAGGTTTCACCAGGGCCTCACAGGTCAGAGGAGCAGCTTGACCTGCTGAGAGAAGACCTAGCACCGCAGCAACACACAGGACTAGCATAGCTGCTGCCTTATTTCTCTTTCAGGCTTTCTATTAACGGATGTTATGTCAGCATGTGTCTCCCCTGTGTCTCTTACTTGCTCTGCCACAAACACTGGCTGCTTGTCTTTATACTTTCACATGTTTGTCAGTTCCTGGATATATTGTGACACACTTGGAACTGTTTACTTTGTGTTGCAACCAGAGAGACAAACTGACAATATTGTGAATGAGAGATGGCCTTTTCATAAATTTGTTTTCCTGAACAGAAGAGAGTGTATGTGTGTGTGATGCACGAGAGTGTAATGTATCAGATGTCTGAGCAGATGTATGGAGAGTAATAAACTATTTTAGTATTTTCTCTCTCAATAAGATACACACTCACAGACACAGACAAACACACACATCTACCATAAAAAGCCCTTTCTAAATCACTTTGTGTTGTGAACCACTTTATTTATTAATCGATCACAAGAAAATAATTGCACATTTATATTCAGATGGGAAGCCTGACATTGATGCTGTAAAATATGTTTTGGAACATCTACTCAAGCCACCATTGCTGATGTTTACATGTTGGCCACCTGACCATGAACGGCAAAAAACAAATATGAACTCTGAACCAGATAAGAGTTGCAAGTAGGAGGAAACCTTATCTTTAAATGACTTAGCTTTTTTATTTCTTGTAAAGGTTTTCATTGTTTAGTCACAGATAACAAAATCACATATACTATAGGGTTCAGCCTTGTGTCTAAGACAAGATAACCAGCAATTGTATTGAAGGTCTTTTTCTGGTTTACCTCTAGCTGTTTTGGCGCAGACTTTAGGTAATTCTCTCAATACATCCAACCATACCCCCTGGAATTCTCATAATTTTATCCAAAAGCTTCAATATTTCTCGTCCCTGTTCACTTTCAAAGACCTCTGTTATGTCTGCAGTCAGTTGCCCGTCAGTTGGAGAATCTGGATGAGGGCAGAGATCTGTGCAAAGAAAGACATTTCCGACTTGACTAACTTGTACATTTGAAGGGGGTAGCGTAACTCTAAAGTCAACAAAGTACAGTAAAGTAGTACTCTACTCTCACTTAACAATTAAAAGATACATAATGTAAACTGTGACTATTAGTGGAAGGAAAGAGCTATTTGAATGTTATTTGAACGAGGTCACATCTCCATAATGACTGAGGCATGTGCTCACCACTTAGAGGTCCGAGTATCAGTGGTGGAGGAAGACTGAGACATTCCACTTGTTTCTTAAAGCTGTCCAGTTCATCAGAGGTAACCTCTCGTCTCTTACCTGGAACAGAAACACTCCATCCTTTATCACCATATCTGTCTTACTAAATCAGTCAAAGTGTTTTAATTTTTAAGTTGTTCTTTCAGTTTGATGTGTAGTACTCACCATCTCCAAGTTGGTGTTCTCTAGAGGTTTCACCAGGACCTCACAGGTCAGAGGAGCAGCTTGACCTGCTGAGAGAAGACCTAGCACCGCAGCAACACACAGGACTAGCATAGCTGCTGCCTTATTTCTCTTTCAGGCTTTCTTCTCACTGTTTTTGTTTCTCCTGAATGATGGACTCGCTCAAATCTGAGGCCTGCGGAACTCTTACCAGCTCTGCACCTCTTGCTTGGCATTTTTTAGTATTTGTTGTGACTACCTATTTTCAAAAACTCTGATAGGGACTTGAACTCCAACAGAATAGTTTACTTTGTGTTGCAATGATGATACACACTTATCTTCCTTGAAGCTTAAGAGCTGAAGGACAAAGGTTAATGTGATCATTGATCAGTTTAGTAAAGGGGTCATTCTACTAATATTCTAATATTATAGCACAATGGCATTGATCCAGGTATTTTCAAGTATGAAAAAAACTCTAAATTCTAAAAAGATCAACATTCAGCCATGCCGCCAGTCATGAACTTGTAACTTTAATTATATAACATATCAAATCCAACCATACACCTTTACTAAAAAGTCGGAATTGTCTTCTAACTGTTCAGTTAATTGGGATATCTTTCGAAAAGTAATTCTTGTCCCTCACCCTCTCACCGTATTGATCCCTTTTTTAATGCACGGAGCAGAGAGTGGATCAGAAAAATAGAAACAATGAATAATTACTGTACAGGACGCTTATCAAGGATGCAAGAATAAAGAAGCTGTTCCTAAGGGTCAAGAGGTTAGGGAGGGTCAGAACTCTAGCTCTGGGGGCACCTCAAGTGATAGTGATGACTGATGGTCAGGCTACCAAGCCACTTAAACATTGGCCTTGTTTCAGAGAGAAACACAAGACCTGCAGGAGTAAAAAGATGAATAAAAAAAAACATTAATAATGTTGTGTAATAGAGTGAAGGAAGGGGCGTTGTTCTGTTGGCAGACTGACGGTCAGAGGGTAGCTTTTGTTTGACAAAGTGTTACGGACCGGTTCGATTCCCGGTAGTGCTTAATGACGTTGTGTCCTTGGGCAAGGCAGTTCACCCTACTTGCCTTGGGGGAATGTCCCTATACTTACTGTAAGTCGCTCTGGATAAGAGCGTCTGCTAAATGACTAAATGTAGGTACGGTCTTGTATGTTTTTTTTTGGTACCGAACGTAACAAATGTATTTCCCTTTGTGGACAACAAAGAATATCTATGTATTTATGTATCTACAGATAGATACATAGAAGACTCGCCAACACCTCTGGAGATGAACTAGCTACTGCCGGGAAGGAGTATGAAAACAGAATCTAGAACAACAGAGACCCTGGACTGAACTTGCTACTTCCAAGTCCGACCTGCAGCAGTCGGTAGAGGGACGTGACAGCGTCTCTGCAGAGCTAAGCACTGACATCCAGCCGACCTCCACTGGTAGACTGTTTATACTGGGAATTGTGGACCAGATTATCAAACATGTATTGAATGCACACAGAAATGATCAAAAGATATTTGTTTTTTTATTCAATTTAACAAATCGACATCTTTCGGTGGGTGCCTTAGTAAAGCACTGGAAAAAGGGACAAAAACGTACCACGAGAAAAGACAGAATGCTTGTGGTCGCCATGAATAAAGTAACACATACACCAATAATCTCTGAGCATGATCTAACATTACAACAGTGCTCTGAGGAGACATGGGGACAGGAAGAGGAGGCGGGGGGGGGGGGGGGGGGGGATGAAAGAGGACAGATGGAAGCTGAGTGGAGATAAGAGAGGGGTAGACTGAAGGAGAGGAGAGTGTACACAGGAGAGGCCATCTGGGGAGGGGGGGGGGGGGGGGTTCATGCTGAGGAAAAGATGCATGGAGAAGAGAAGGCCTCAGTAAGAGAGAACTGGATAGAAACAGACGGACGGGGGACACAGGAGGGACGGAGGGGGAGGGACGGTCACTCCATGGCGTCCTGGTTCTCCTGGTCGGCCGACAGCTCCTCGCTGGGGTCTTTGCCCTCCTTGCTCCTCTTGCTCTTCTTGTGCTTGTGTCTCCGGTGGCCGTCGCCCTCCTCACTGTCGTGTCGCCTCCTGCTGCTGCTGCTTCCAGGGAGAGGGGGATACGGGAGGGAGGGAAAGGAAGGGAGGTAAGGTAAAGTAAGGAGAGGGGGAAGGGGTGAGGGGAAACAAAGTGTTAGAGGCGAGACGGAGGAAGGAGACTCCGTCGACGGGTGGCGACTCGGGATCCTTTGACTCGACGAGCTGATGAGTGAGGCCGCGTGAGCCGCGGTGGGGCCGTACCTGCGCGAGGACTTGTGGCGTCCCTCCTCCTTCTCTCTGTGGCGTCTGTCCCGGTGTCGGTCCTCCTTCTCGCGGCTCGCCCTCTCCCTATGGCGCTCCCCGCCGTAGCCACGCTCTGCGTAGTCGCGGTAGCGGTACCGCTCCTCGTCGCTGAGGAAATTAACCCACACGTTTTGTTTTCTTTCCCCAACTGGACAGAATCTTTATTTATTATTATTCCTTCTTTTAATTTTAACCTTGGGTTATTTCAAGCTAATGTGCTGGCCGGTGTGTGTGTGATTATGCGTGTGGCTAACCTGTTGTAGACAATGGCCGAGGGACTGTGCTCCCGGGTCTCTCTCTCCCTCTCGTGTGGCCGTTCCCTGGGTCTCTCTCTCTCGCGCTCCTTCTCTCTCTTCTCCTCGCGGCGGGGGTAGTAGTCCCACTGCTTCGACTGGTCCATCATGGGGGGCCAAGGGGCCACGGCGCCGGGCATGGGGGGAGGGTACGGACCTGAACAAACACACACACACAGGGTCAGCAGCAACACTACACTGGCTGGTGAAGCCGCTAAGAAACCAGAGTGAAAGTCTGTATGTGTGAGTCGGCGTGAGTAACTCTTGACTAAAGCTGTCCCTAACTAAAGGCAGCCTCATCTCCCCCTACCTGTGGGGAAGGGGTATGGCGGGACAGGACGCCCATCATAAACTCCAGGATGTCCACTGGTGAGAGAGGCAGTTAGAGTTAACAACAGAACATACCTGAACCATTACGGGGATACACATGTACCTGTGTGTGTGTGTGTGTGTGTGTGTGTGTGTGTGATACACACCTGTCCAAGGTGGGGATGAGAGATGGAGGGGGGCCGCCAGGGGGAGGGGGGAAACCTACAACACACAAACACTATTAATGCAACCCTGCTTTAAGGAAACGGATGGAATCACGGTATTGTTTTGAGTTAGTGCCATTGTAGGTCTTACCAGGTGGTGGGACAGTGATGGGTAACCCTATGGGAGAAAAAAACAACACCCCATTACAGATGAAAAAACATACTCATGAATAACACAGGAGAGAAAACGAGCAAGAGGGAAAAGAGAGAGAGAGAGAATGGGGAGAGAAGAATAATAATCAGGTAATGGAGGAAACCAATGTGGACGGCGGTGCTTACTTGGCGGGGGGATGAGGGGGGGCGCCGTGCTGACGTTGGGCGGAGGGGGGAGGAAGGGGGGCGGGGGGATGTTGGGGGGCAGAGCCCCGGGCGGGAAGAAGGGGGGCATCTTGGCCGGGGCGGGCTCAGCCTCCGACGAGGAATGTTCTGATATCACCTGCCAATCACAGACCACGGACAAAGCTCCTGTCATGGCTATTCGGGTGCTTTCCGCTCCCAGTAGTGTGTTGGCCACGTGTGTGTGTGTACCTGGATGTTGTTGCCCTCCAGGTTGTGCCTGCGCCGTCCCTCCACTCTGCTGATGGTGGCCGTCTGCCCGCCAATCACGTCGATAGTACCGCTTGGCTTTCTGCAGAAAATGAGCAACACGCCAGATCAGCAACATACTGAGGACATGCATGTCTGCTTCACCTAACAGACGATCCACATGAGCGTATGACTGGAGGTAAGACAGAAATGGGGCATAATCATTGACATTTACCCGCCTCTCTCTCTTCCTGTCAATCAACTCCATAGGCTCAAGTACTATTATGCAAAAATCTGTATACCCACAAAACCATTAAAGAACAAAAGCTTTCCAATCAGTGACTAGAAGGGACACAGCGGGAAATTATATATTTTTTTAAACACCCTGGGAAGACTTCAGAAAAGTGGTATGTTAATGTAACGAGGCCACGCCCACTTACGTATAGTATGACATGTCCGTGGGGGGTGGGCCATTCCACTGAGGGGGGGAGAACCTACCATTTTCACAGAGATGGAGGGGGGGAGGAAGGAGGAGAGAGTTACACAAAACCGCGCAATCACACACGATGCATTTCACATATATAACCAGGGGGCTCATCCCTTTAATCTCCACACAAGAGGGGTTAGCTCTTGAAACTGGAGGAACTCAAGAAACTGGATGCTACCTCTAGGTGTGTGTGTGTGTTTACGCAAGCCTGCAAGCAGACTGGCACTACCAATCTACATGAAGTAGATGTGATTCGGATTTTACAACGATCCCTTCTTGCGATAAACGACGAATGCTCTATCTGCGAACGTCCCTGAACGACAGAAAGCATGTTGCCTGCTCCTCTCCCGCGGCATCTCCCTGTGGATGTCCTTCAGGCTACACCTGCTCCTCCCTCCGTAACCCCACCCCCCTGACCCAGCCCTCTCTCTCCCCCCGTCGTCCCCTTCCAGACCTGCCTGATCCGCTCCTCACCTGGTGGTGTTCATGTTCATGTTAACGTTCATGTTCATGCTCTTGTACAGGTTGGCCGGTGCTGGGTAGTCTGGCTTGGATGTGTGGACGGGCAGACTGGCCTCCTTGTCATTGCCGGTCCTGCCCTGTTGCACCTACGGAGGACAGCACGTCTGGTTATTAGGGGGGGGGGAGTCTGACAAGATTCAGGACAACTCTTTAGATGACCCCTGTGGTGAATGGCTGAATCAGAGGGGTTTCAGGGTGCTTTCCGTCCGTCTCTTACGGTGATTTTACTGGTCACCGAGCCAACGGTGAGGACCTCCAGCCCCATGCGCAGCCTCTTCTGCTTCTCGCAGTAAGCCTTCCACGTGTCCTCGTTGAAGCCGTAGTTAAAGTAGTCCGACAGGTCCGCTCCTGCATGCCATCACACACACATTATTATTAGGTGACGTAACCAAACACACCTAAAGCACCCTTACAATCAGACAAGCCTAAAGCGTTTTCACATCACTATGACACACACACCGACCTGGCTTCCTCCAGGGCTTCTCCTCGAAGCTCTCCATCTCCACCTCCAGCACGGGGACTCCGTTGATGCTGCCTGCAGCTTCCAAGTCCACCCCCTTCAGCTTTGTGCCCACTACGGGGAAACGAGAGGGACAAACATAGTAGTCACCTCACCGCAATATCAACTCAGACAAGGGAATTTCTTTCAGCATTGAGCCCTCCTCAGGACATAGATAAGACAAAACAGCACAGATTGGTATGGCCTTACTAACGGCCTCTCATCATCATACGGTCACCGCCATGTTACAAGTCAAAACAAATGTGAGAGACAGTATGTTGACGGATAAAGAAGTTGTCCTGAAACTAAGAGGTCAGAATCCACCGCTACCTTGTCCATAGGGTCGGCTCCCGGCAGTCTTGATGTTCAGATTGACAGGCGTTGCACCATAGGTTCTAAACGTCAACACAGGCACGGCAAGCACACGACAAAGAGTAGGATTACTTAGAAAGCTTGATACTTTAACATACTCCTACATTAAAAAACCTACTTGTTTGACAATGAACATAGGTGTAGGAATTTGGGTTTTAGGCATAAACCACGACTTACAACCATATGACCTGAACGCTATGGAAGTCAAGAAGCACAGGCCCAGGTATTGCAATGTGCTTGCAACAAATGGCACATGAAATTTAACTAGCCCACCTACACCAACCATGCATAATACTCTGTGCTGTCCAGCGTGTCATCGGGCACGTACGTGTATTGTGGCGCACCCGTCTTGATGTCACCGATGGTGACGCGGACGTCATCGTCGTCATCGTCGCTGTCACTTTCGCTGTCCTCGTCCCCGGCGGGCTCGACATCTTCTCCCGTCTTCTCCAGCTGGGAGAGAAGGGGGGGGGTCAGACAAAGAGAGAGAGAGAGAGAGACAGGGTGAGACAGGGAGACAACAAGACAGTAAATTATGAGATTATGACAGCAAAATGGTGGGAGGTGTAGGCAGACAGAGAGCAAGTGTGCAACACGTGACTATGACACTGAGAAACTTCTGAGCCATGTGAGCTCTCAAACGTGCTAGCTACCTGTGGGTCAGCTCCGTTCCCTGTGTTGGGGGTCTCCTCTGACATAGGAGGGGGTGCATCTGCAGGTGCACTTGGAGGTTGAAACAATGTACCGTTAGATGCAGTTAAACCTAGTCTATGTCAGCAATCGGCGAATTACTAGAAATGTAAGACTGCAAAAATAACTAATTGACAAGGCTGTGCGTTTACTACGTTGGGTACAGTTAATTATTATAATGCAAAATATGTTTGCAAGCGACTTACCTCACCGCAGCATTCAGCTTGGCTTCCTCGTCCTCTTCCTTGTTCTCACCTTCATCTACAAAATAAAACGGGAATGGATGGGATCGAAACAAGATAGCTAGGCCAAGACTGCGTTACTAGTTCAGGCGGGTTTGGCTGAGTCTATCAAACGAGACAGAACGTTAGGAACGTTCCATGGTTGCAACTTTGAGTTTATAGCATCTCATCTGCACCAGTGGCCAACACAGTATTTAGTGAATTACATGCGTTTGAACATTTCAAACACATATTAAGACTGGGCCCTTAAAGACGCTAAGGGATGTATTATTAATGATAGCCGGCAAGCTAACTCTGCAGCTAACTACTTAGCACGCTAAATAGCAAAGCAGTCATACTACTGCATTCCTTACCTCCGTAAAGCCATTCTTCCTCTTCATCTCCACCACTCGCCTCCGCAGTAGCTGTTTTGTCCGCTTCTTGCTCCTCCGCAGACATATTTAGCTTGCTAGCTTAGCGATGGTTGTTGCAGAAGAAAAGTACCTTTTTTCAAAACACCACTATTTTCCAGTTTGCACTGATTGCAACCATGCACACCGTTAGAGCAACAGCACAACAAGTAGGGCAACGTTTTAAACAAACGTCGACATACATTAAATTAATAAACTGTAAAGAAATGTATGAAGCTACAGAATGCCAATCACTTCATGCTGCGACGGGATGATAGTGCACCCGGAAGGAATACTTTTAATTTTTTTATTTATTATTTCATTTATTTATTTATTATTACTGAACAATATATCATGTACAAACAACATGGCAACAACAATACATCTTTATATTATGACCATAGGATCAGGTACATAAAAGACTAATCAAACATTAAAGAAAAAGAAAAGAAAAATCCGGAAGAAATACTTAGAGGTCAAGTATGACGTTTTCTTATTGGTCTAGGGGAGAGTCCATAGAGTCGGTTCGCTGGCGTCTTGTCGTGCTCTAACTTTTAACCACAAGGTAGAGACAAAGAATCGTATCCCTGGATCCATAGAGGAATAGTGTGATGCTTTGTTGTTTTTATTTACGCTATGAATTTTATGGCGTGTTTTTCTATAGTACAAAATTTCGCATGCAAGATACTTTTCTCAATGACAATTCCAATTACATAATTGTATTCGTCTGGCACTTAGATGTCTGTAATATTAGTGCACATTATGAAGTCCACTACATCCATGGAGCGACCCTTTTGAAAGATAATGATTAGTGTTGTGGTTTTCTGTAGGATAGGGAACGCTTTAATGCATTCTCTACTGAGAATGCATTTATGGCCATTGACCAGTTAAGTGGGGAACTTGTCTACTTTGTTGGGTTATTGGAGAGTATTGCAGTCAATTGTCACACACAACAAACATACACGCACACTCCCTTTTGTTTTTGTTTTCCTCTGTCCATCTCTCCTTTGTCTTTCTTTCAAACTCTGCTCCCCCTCCCTCCTCTCTCCAACCATATCCCCTCACTGTCCTTCATCTCTTTCTATTTTTTCACACCTCCCCCCACCCCTGCCTCGGTGGTGGATTACGCTGGATTACAGTGAAGTCGATAATAATCAGGTTTAGTGAGAGGAGAGCTATCATTGGCCAATCTATGGTTACATGCACACACACACATCTTACCAAGTGCCAATATGTTACTCCCTATCATGTTTTTGGCAAAAACAATGATATGATATCATCCAGCCCCCTGACCCCAATGCCTCATAAAAACTTTGGACTACAGTATATCAGCTAAGGCCTTATGCACGAGCATGTAATTCCTGCAGTGCAGAGTACTACCCTTGTGTTGTGTGCAAAGGGTTCAACTGAAGTTTTCCTGGTTCAGAAAAGGTCCTTGGACATAGGAATGACCACAAATGGATAGGGTGAGGAACACTTAACAACCACAGTGGGTTGAAGAGTGTGTGCACCAACCACCGACCGATGAAAGCCAAATAGACAAGGATATCAGGAGGGTTTAAATGTGCAGTCAGCACTGAGAGAAAAGATTTGGATTACATTAGAGAAACATTAGACTCTGGCAATGGGGATGTGTGTGTGTGTACATGCATGTGTGTCCGGGTGATGGATATAAGGTTGAGTGTTTATACATTTGAGTTGGAGCATACAAATGTTTTTAAGAAAGACAAAGAGAGATTAGATAAGAGTGAGACAAAGAAAGAAAGACAGACAAAAAACAGACAGAGGACATCGTTCACCAGAGAGAGTTTACCTTTCATTACGTAATGTGATCTGAGGAGTTATTTCTTGTCCAAAACCGCGGTTGCCCTCAGCAGGACAGCCATCCTCATCTGTCTGAGAGCAGATGAGTGAGTCACACTGCAGAGTCATGGTGAGTCAGCCCCCTTTCACATACACACACAGTCCCCATCGTCAATAATGCAGGGGGGACTCACATAGAAAGGACTCAAATGACATTGAACCAGCGTGAAGAAGACATATGGATGGTTCTCAGACACACTTAAGCTCACACACACACACACACACACACACACACCTTGACATCTAACACAGATAATAGAACATATGGAGAGTTGGATAAGGCATACAGACAGGTGTGATACACACACAACTCTCTGTTACATCTCACACCATTTGAAGGTTTTACACATCACTTATTGGATTTTATACCCGCCACTGTTTGAGAAAATATTTTGGTGTCAAGTGCTTCGGGGCTTGAGATGTGTGTTTATCATGTGAGAGTCAACATACAAAGACACTAAGTGTCCTGACTCATTTTCACCCTTGAGCGTTGAACACACGCAAAGAACGCGCGCACGAACACAAACACAAACAAATGTTTTCTTGTGTAAGGCACCCGCAGAATTATGACAAATCAAGCGGATCACTCTAAAACAATATCGATTCGACAGAAATCGTGTGGAAAAAGTGAAACTACCGCTGCTTAACAAACTGATAACCACGAAAATATATTTACATAGACTATAGAGTATTGCAAAAGTCCCATAAAATATCAATTTTAAGGGATTAAGACCTTATAAACTCTGAACGTGGTTGTGGACATTATTTTATTCCGGTAATATTGGCTTCAGAACTTGGCGGGACGCCATCCTGCGCTGCGGAACGGGACAATGCGCATGGCATAACCTAACCTAAGGCTGAGAGAATGAGGGAGATAGGAGGGGGCCAACACTGTTCCTTTAAGGACCGTACAAATTCATCTGGGAGGCATAACATCGTCGGAGTGCTTTGTAGCGTTTAGGGAGTCGTTACGGTTAGACTGACTTACATACAGTGTACTTACTGTCCGAGACGCATGGGGTAAAAACGGATTATAACCATGAAGAAAACTTGGATTCTATTCACTGCTCAATTTCTGTTATTACAATTCACAGGTAAGGGTAAGATATTCCGCACCAGGCGGACACGCACGGTAGATACATTCTGAGCTGAACCCCTGTCGAGATGGCAACGTAAACATTGATATTGTACACCAACTGTAGTTCTACAGCTTATTGTATTTGTATTATTACTAGCCTATTATATATTATCAAACAGGTTAAGACGGATATCCACATCCTTTAGACGTATTCACTATTAATAATTTGCAAGTGGTGACATGAAAAAATGCGAAAAAAGTTGCGAAGCAGTCTGCAAATGCTTTGTGACGGTTGATTTTCTAGAGCTGAATTTCTCACCAACAGTATTCAGGCTATTGTCATTGTTTTGGCATGGTTGTTGTTCACACAGATTGAGCATGGGAGTGCAGTTTTGTGATATATAGCCTAACTCTAATCTGCCAAATCCACCTGTTGATTCAAGAAGGCTTGGCGAGACAGGCAATGGATGAATTCACTGGTATTACATTTGCATAACCGTAACCACATGTGAGAAAAAAACGACTAGGCCTACGTCCGGCTCCCTAGGGCAACAGGTGCACGCGCACCTGAAAAACAGTTAACAGGTTGCAAAACAGGACTTCTCATATTACATGGTTGGTTGCAGGATGTGGGTTGACAAGATAATCCCAGAAATAAATAGAACAATGAATGCTCTGGCGTAAAATCATACGTCATTAGTCTTGTATCGGTACGAAACTTCGCCCTTGACTTATGTTAACCCGCGCGTGCGCGAGGCCACTGCTCAAGGCCTAAACAGTCACATGAAAATCTTACTTCTAGGAAACTGAGCATGCAAATCATACGTCTTCTAGCACAACTACACAGAAAGAAGG
This sequence comes from Osmerus mordax, assembly GCF_038355195.1. Classification (NCBI taxonomy): domain Eukaryota; kingdom Metazoa; phylum Chordata; class Actinopteri; order Osmeriformes; family Osmeridae; genus Osmerus; species Osmerus mordax. Next base: position 11,233,821 of record NC_090063.1, on the reverse strand, counting down.
TGATTTTTGTATTGTGGCAAAAGTGGATTATGGCTCATGGGACCAAGGCTAATTAAACAAAATAAATAGTTTTGCTGTTCAGGTCTAACATTTTGTTGTTGTTGCTTAAAGCAAGAGGCCAGGAAAACTCAGGTTCCTACATTCTGTGTGTGTCAAATATGGCTGTGCTTGTTCCTGTGTCGTTCCCAGGCTGGTGCAGGCTCATCCTGTCTCCCAGCGGTCCACACACAGTGGTTCAGAAAGGAGGGTCTCTGAATCTTCGTTGTCATGGTGACGAGGCCCCTGGCTCCGTCTCAGCCGCCTCTGTTCTTAAGTGGCAGCGGGAGCGGGGTCGAAGGGTGGAAGGGGAGGGAGAGGATGGCCAAGGAGCCTTCATCACCGTGGCGGCTGCACAGGCTTACCACATGGGACTCTACTCGTGTGTCAACAACCGCACCTCAGAACAGAGTTCCATCTATGTGTATGTGAAAGGTGGGTCGGAGTAGTCTGTGAATGTGTGGGTGTCTGTTTGTTGGTGGAAATGCAATACACGATTGTGTACAGTTTACCTTACCACTCCTTTCTCCATATGTCATAACCCCCACACCCCTTACCCCACACACACTCGCACCCCTGTCAGACCCCCAGAACGCCTTCCAGCGCACCATGGTGAACGGCATTCTGGTCCGGGAAGGTGAGGACTGTACCGTGCCCTGTCTTGCTACTGACCCAGCGGTCACACTACTGGCCCTGAACACCTGCGACGGGCGACTTCTGCCCTCTGACTTGCGTTACCGTGCCGACCCACAGCGAGGCATCATCATTGCCAAGGCCAAGAAGGTGTACGAAGGCTGCTACATGTGCATGGGTGAACTGGGCGGGGTCCTGGTAAATTCCAGCCAATACACAGTGGATGTTCGGCTGGGTGAGTGATGAGGTCAAGAAAGAGAGATAAAGACAAACTGAATTTCAGGGATTGCATGAGAGATTTGAAATCAGAATGCATGAAGAGGGATGTTTTGTCAACATGCTTAGTCCTGCTAAATCAAAACAATACCAACTGTAAACCTGCAGCCAACCTGCCTTTATTCTAGGGATATGTGTATCCAGCCCTCACAAAATTTGAATTAATTCAAAGTATCGTAGATTAAATAACAACTGTTAAAGTTAACCAAATAATCTAAAAACAGATTGTTTCCCTTTGGAGGAGAACTACAACAAGCTCACACAAACTTCTTTTGGCGCTTCATCTTCCCTTCCTCCTTCAATAGCTCCGGAGAGTCCTCCCATTATCGACCTATCACAGAAAGAGAATGTGATCCTGAGGAAAGGGGAAGAGTTCAAGTTGACCTGCAGCTCGTCCAATGCCAACCCTGACCTCATCCTCAAATGGGATTTCCCCAAAGACGCGGTGAGACAAACTTGCATCCCTGAGACCTAGAACTACTGACAAACCTGAACTACTGTGATGTATAATGTGTCTGAGCTGACCTTTGACCCCTGACTTGTAGCAAGTGTTTGAGACCCACAACTCCAAAATCCTGCCTGGTGCTCGGGGTTACAAGCGCTCCACCAGTATCTGGATCACCTCTGTCAACCAATCAGATGGTGGGGCATACCGCTGCCACGCCCTCAACGAGAGGGGCAAAACCACGGTGGTGCTTCAGCTCGATGTCCGCGGTGAGCGTGTGTGTGTGTTCACGGTGTGTATGTGCCCTTTGATGTGTGTGCTTGGTTATGCGGATTGTTGGAGCCTTGAAGGTGTGTTTAATGTGTGTTTATGTCAAAATATGTGTTTGTGTGTGTGTATTCTAGACCATGGCTTTATCCGTCTGTTGGAAGAGTCCAGGCCTACCCCTGCTCCAGTGAAAGAGGGAGAAAGCATAAGCCTCAGGGTGGAGTTGGACTCATACCCCAGACCCAAAACCCTCTCCTGGGTATACAAGGGCCAGGTGCTCCGCAATACCACAGAGCATGTCATCACCATCCAACGAGAAACTTATAGGTACTATATCTACACACGCACACACATACATTGTACATTTATCTTTGTGGGAATCAGAATCAGTCCTATTAAAATTCCAGTTTTCCCTAACCCCAACCCTAACCTTAACCCAAAAACCTAACATGAACTCTAAATCTAAGCCTAAGCCTAGCTCCTAACCTGAATTTAGTTTGGGGATTTCTGGTCCCTACAAGGGCAGTAAAACAAAGCCACATCAACACACACACACACAGACAGACAGACACACCCTCATGCTGTGTCTCTCTCCCTCAGGTATATCAGTGAGTTAAAGCTGGTGAGGGTCCACAATTCTGAGGGCGGGATCTATACCTTCTCAGCCGATCACGAAGACGCCTCTCTCAATCAATCATTCCCAGTCTATGTCATCAGTATGTCATGTTTCCTGCTGTAATATCTTAAGGTTGTGTTTAATGTATTGTGTGTATAATGTGATCTCCTCTACCATCCCCTGTGATACTCTCTTTTCACTTTCTCTCTTTCTCTCTGTCAGGTAAGCCAGTCATCATTTCCCAGGAGGGCCCTGTTGACGGACAGGTGCGCTGCGTTGCCGTCGGTTACCCAGCCCCCCAGATCAGCTGGTACTATTGTGAACTGCCCCACACGCGGTACGAGTCAGACATAACAGCCTACATGGAGCCCATGAGTATTTTTTAAGTGAATCTACTGTTTACTATAAGCTTAGTGTATCGAAGTGATCGTTTTTAATATATTCAGGCATGAAGCATTATTGAACCCTCTCTGATTCATCACAGGTGCTCACACCTGGCCAACGCCACCCAATGGGAGCTGCAGGAGGTCGTCGTGGTAACTGTATCCAACTCAGGCTTTGGGCGGCAGGAAGTGGAGAGCCGGGTGAACGTGAGCAAGGAGCATGCACACTACCACACCCTGGAGTGTGTGGCTACAGCGCACGGACAGCAGGCCTACACACTGTTCGCTATTGGTGGTGAGATTACACACTCTCACTCACACAAACATCCACTATCCTTGTATCTATGCTGGGCAAGTGTGGGTGCAGATGGAATGGGATTACTGGTTGCTGAGTGTGCAGGCTGGAATTAGACATGGAGACTAATCTCTCTCTCTTAAATAAACACCACAGACTCTTTAACCAGCATTTGGCGTGTGTGTGCGTGTGTTTTTGTTTGTATGATTTCGTCATGTACATTGTGTGTGTGTGTTTGTTTGTATGATTTCGTCATGTACATGGTGTGTGTGTTTGTTTGTATAATTTCATCATGTACATGGTGTGTGTGTCCATGCAGAGCGCACAGTGCCCCATGAGCTCTTCACCCCTCTCCTCTCTGGCGTGGTGGCTACTGCTGTCATACTGAGCGTCATACTGGTGGTGCTGCTCTACAAGTACATGCAGGTAACACACACACACATAGGCACACACACACAAACGAGCCATTTACCTGCAGTAAGAGCACAAAGATCAGTTTGGACTGCGATTTGCCCTTCAGAAACCCAAGTTCCAGATCCAGTGGAAGGTTATTGAGAGTATCCATGGCAACAATTACATCTACATCGACCCCACCCAGCTCCCCTATGACCCCAAATGGGAGTTCCCTCGGCAGAAACTACGCTTTGGTACAAGAAAGGAATCTGTGTGTGTGTGTGTTGACTTTGAGAATGTGTATGTGTTTTTGTATTATATACAGTATTTACACCATATACTGTATTTTACTATGTGTATGTTTATGCATAAGCGTTTATATTTCAGATTTGTACTGTTGTATGTTTTAACGTGTCTGTGTCATCCCAGGAAAGACCCTTGGCTCCGGGGCGTTTGGTAAAGTCCTGAGGGCCACAGCTTATGGTCTCGGCTCACCAGACTCGGTAGTGACCGTCGCTGTCAAGATGCTCAAACGTAAGTGTGTGTGTGTGTGTGTTTCATCTGGCTAATGGGCTGCAAAATAATTGATTCCATTAGTGTGGCTGTGGGGCTGCATTAAAGAAACTATTATATGATGATGATGCCATGTTGTGTCACCACAGCCAGAGCTCACTCCACCGAGAAGGAAGCTCTGATGTCAGAGCTGAAAGTTCTCAGTTACCTCGGCAACCACGTCAACATTGTCAACCTGCTTGGGGCCTGTACTGTCGGAGGTGAGCATGTGTGTGTGTGTGTTTATGTCTATGTGATAAACTTTCAACTTGTTTTGTTTCAATAACAAAATTATATTTGGATTTTTTAGGCCCCACGTTAGTGATCACAGAGTACTGTTGCTATGGAGACCTGCTCAACTTCCTGCGCAGGAAGAGGGAGACGTACTTCAGTTCCCAGAGTAACGACAGTTACTACCGCAACGTCCCCAACCAGAGAGAATGCTCGGGGTGTGTGTGTTTGAATTCTTTATGCCTTTGTTGCGTTTTTATGATGTGGCAGTGGTTTATAACTGTGTGTGTGTGCGTGTGTGTTTGTCACAGCAGAGAGGGAAATGGTGCAGGGTACATGTCCATGCGTCCGTCTGAAAAAGACTCAGGTACAATTCGCCCCTGCTACATTTCCCATCATGCACTCCCTGCTACAACACTATTCCCCATCATGCAGTACCATAAAAGAAATCATGCCGAACCACAAAAGCCATAATTTCTCAAATACATTGCATGCACATTAAAGTCCCAGTCAAGGCATAATCAAATTATACATTTAACGTTTTCTACACTCCCTCCCACTCTCTCTCCTTCCCCTCATCCCTGTTTGCAGATGACAAGAATGCTCTTTCTATAGACGATCTGTCTCTGGACACCGAAGATCTTCTCAGCTTCTCCTACCAGGTGGCTAAAGGCATGGAGTACATCACGTTCAAGAACGTAAGGCTCAGTTTGTGTGTGTGTGTGTGTGTCGTACACTTACGCACAGTGCTATCTGCTTGTATCCGTTTCTAACGCATTCTCAATGTGTGTGTGTGCAGTGCATCCACAGAGACCTGGCAGCCAGAAACATCCTGCTGACTCAGGGTAGAGTTGCCAAGATCTGTGACTTTGGCCTGGCCAGAGACATCACTACTGACTCCAACTACGTCCTCAGGGGAAACGTGAGTACACGTGTGTGTGTGTTTGTTTGGAAGTAGAATCATACAAGAGAGAAAAGGTAACAAAGAAAATGCACAACATCTCCACTGAGAGTTGTTCCATAACCCCTTTAGTGTGCTCTCACTGTCCCAGACTCACTGACGTGTCTCCCTGTCTATTTCTTTGACCAGGCTCGCCTCCCTGTGAAGTGGATGTCGCCGGAAAGTATCTTTGACTCTGTGTACACCTTCGAGAGCGACGTCTGGTCCTACGGCATACTGCTCTGGGAGATCTTCTCTCTTGGTATTTTTTTTAAATAAAAATGCATTGAAAGCTAAAATCCACTTTGACCAGTATGATTGTAATGGAGGACTATAGCTCACAATGTGTGTGTGTAGGTAGCAGTCCTTACCCAGGGATACATGTGGGCTCGGCCTTTTACAAGATGATTCAAGATGGCCATCGGATGAGCAGCCCTGAGTTTGCGCCCAATGAGATGTGAGTGTGTGAGTTTGTGTTTGTATCCATTCCATCCATCCATTATCAATGTAACCATCTTTGTGTCCTCTCTAGGTACGAAATGATGCTACTTTGCTGGAGCCAGGATCCGCTGAAGAGACCTTCCTTCAGGAAGCTGGTGGAGAGGGCCGAACTGCTCCTGTCAGAGAACACCAAGAACGTACGTAAACCGTGTACAAATGTACGCCTCAATATTGAGAAAAAACAGACATTTCATTTGACCCTATTGTGTATGTGTGTGTTGCAGGTGTACCTGAACCTGAGCAGCGCACCTGTCCCTCCACGGCAGCAAAGGGCGCCCTCACGGAGGCTGAGCTCCGTCTGCAGCACCACCGCCCCCACCCAGCCTCTTCTGCTCAGCACCGCCGACGTCTTCCTGGACTACGACGCTGTCTGAGACACACAAACACACACACACACTTATACACCTTCCTGCCTGCCTACCTCCTCGACTCTGCTACACAGTCCAGTGCTCTGATCTGTCTGTCTCTCTCACACACACACGCACGCACACTTGCATTGGCCTCTCTCCACCCGTTTATGGTATTACTATATTGATCCCTGGTGTATTCCAAGTGCATGTCTACAGCCGACTCAGCAGTCCTAACCGGCCATGAAAACCCATGACGTCATAGAACATGACCCTAACGGATGAGGTGTACATTCTAAATTGTATACGTCTTGACGCACTCAACGGATAACGGATTGATTCTGGTTAAGTGATATCAGGATTACTTTGTGGATTGTAAAACAACATCGTTTAGAGTAGGGATACAGAGAAACCAAACAAATGACTTAACAATAGCTTGATCATAAATAAAAAGCCATAACAGAACGGTATGAATTGATAGAACTGATTGTGTTTGGCCTTGGTAACTAAAACAATTTACCTACAAAGCCATATGTATATGAGAGTATATGGAAATACTGTTTTGTGTTTTCACTTAAAATGTTTTGCGAAGAGGTGAATATACTGCTGAATTTAGAAATTCTTTTGAACGAGTGTTTCTGCCTTTGCGTCGGACTACTAGTTGACATTGTGGGTAATGTAAATACGAGTGTAACCATCCTTTAAACTAGTTTAGTAATGTATGTATGTGTGTAATGTATGAGTTGTTTGTACTGGCAGTTTCAGAATTTAGACTGTAAATATATACATGTCTGGCTCCTGGTTTGTAAAGAATGTTTTGCTAGGTGTCTGCAATGTATGTGCAAACGAGCTTCAGAATTGTTACAAACGGTTTTGAGGTTTATGCAGTTTTGATAAAGAGTGTTGATTGTAATACAGAAAGTAAATAAATATGTACCATTTGTGAACACCATCCACCATTCTAGGACAAACACAAGCAACCGAAAATGCATTTGCAGTAGGTTTTTATTTTCAAATCGACCAGGGGAGAGGGAGAATAAGAGGTTAAAGTAGCAAATAGTTTGCTTCAAAATATTCAGTTACAATTGGACTAGGGAGAGGAGCACATACCATGAGGAGGGATATACATAGCAGAGCACCATTTTACACAGAATACTGGTTTTGTGTAAGTGTACAGATTTACTAAGTAAGTCGGTTTCTAAAACCCAAAGTGTGTAGAGATGAACTACTATATAACAAGCTTGGCCCCTTCTGTATTTGTATAGGATTCCTTATCCAGTACGCAACTTTGCCTCTCCGAACTGTTTTTAATCAACTTCCAGAAACCCATCACACATTTCTAGTTCTGTCACATAAATTTACTGACACAGGTTTGGAACATGATGGCGTTATGTAAGAATTGGAGCAGGTTCCCATTCTAAGAATAGAATGGACAAGTTAGTAAAATTAAATTTATTTTAACCTCTTTACTTCCTTCATTTGAAAGCTTGGTAACCTATATATGCTTATCACGGACATCTGTTAGTCTCTAGACCTTTACATTCTTTGGGCTGGGTAGCAGTGATATCTTATAGTAACAGAACTATAACATTTTAAAAACATTGCCTTTTTGGCAATGACAACACACACACACACACAGAGAAACTAGAAGATTTGTATTCGCTGAGGGATGGGTGACAGGTATGAACAAACTTTAGGGAGGGTGAGTTAGAGGATGATACATCGGAAAGTGTCACAGTTTCTTTTGACGGTTGCCATTTTGTTTATACCATTTCATAGCCACCTGGGTAAACCAAGCAACACTTTAAAATCATTCATCTCAGTCTCACGTCCATACAGAAAAAAAAAAATAGGTTAGAGTGACTCTATCAAACACACAAACATACACACACAACGCTCTCACTCAATTCAAGTTGAGCTACTCCACATGAGCTGGAGCCCAACAAGAGAGGAAGATTTCCTTGAAATTTTATCTTTTCATTACTGCAACGCAAGAACTGATTGGCTATCGCCAGGGGTACCAAATACAGACCCCACAGTGATATAGGAAGAAGAATAAAGAGAAAAAACACACACACACACACACACTGGACATCCGTGTATGCACACACACACACACACACGCACACACCATAAACAATCAAAACAAAAACACATTCTACTACACTCTCCAAGACAAAAAAGACACATTCTTCTAAGAACTCCTTATCCTACCATCTCACTTCCTCCTTCCCAAGGCTTTTCTGTTAGATATGGCTTATTACTGTCACCAAGGTTGGGCCCTGTTCCATTTCTGACAACTTGGAACAATGGAAAAGAGCCAAACCTTGGGTGTTACTGTTGAACTGCTGATTGACTGACTGACTGAAAACTGCATGAAGGCTACTGAGGCCTGGCAGGGGGGGGTAAGAGGACATGTTCCAATTCTTTTAAAAGTTGCATCTCAGTTGTCGGAAGCCCGCTTTTGTAAACAGTGTTAGCCCACGTGTGGAGTTTCACCTCTGAATCAATGGGATGTTCAGATAAGTGAAACCCTCAGCCACCCAGGCATGTAAAACATGTGAACTCAGAGAGCAACCTGTGTTTCTCAAGCTTTGTGGCGTCACTATGAGATACTTGCTAAGATGCTATACACACACAACCAGATGATGTTTAAAACAACAATTCTGAGTGTAACCTCCCCCACCCTCATAAAACACTGTCACTGTTTTTCTCTATAAAGTGTTCATGTGATTTGTGCACAGTGTTTTTGCACTGCTAATTAAATTAGTTAATTAGAAGGTAGCAAAACTGCTTTTGATTGGATACTGGGTCACTGAGAAACCGTTTTGATTGAAACGTTTCTGCCACCAAAGGAAGCAGTGTTTGCAGGGTTTTTTATCCCCTTCCAGGCTGAGGCAGAAGCAATTGTATATGTCCATATTCCTGAGAATGCAAGTACCATCCAGCAAACTCTGAAGCCCTACTAATTCAACAACCGTAAGACATAGGGGGAACACACACACACATATTAACACACGCAATAGGACTGGATAGTGATTTACTGTACACAACCACATTAAGTGCTAAAATAGTATGGGGATAAAGATATATTTGTATGTTAGGTATAGGGGCTCTGTCTTTTAAAAATAGTCCGTAATATATACACATGTTCTTTGATAGGGTCTTTTTTGCTGTAAATATATAATCCTTTGAATAGTTTGTTTAAAGAAAAATATCAGTTGACCATATGTATTGGCACTTGAATCACTAGACCTGTTACACAAACAGTGATGAGGATCCTGCAAAGAATTACACATCTAAATGGTATTGATCTGGCTACTGTCAAAGTGATTGAATTTGGACTTTGCAAGACTGAGCTATTTTGAATTAGTCACTTGTTATACACAGCTTTTAAAAACTACCTTTCCCAGAATTCCCTGTTTATAACCCCTGCCCATTCATTGAACAAACTGTGACAGGAATACAAAGCCATATTATGGACTTGTAGTTACATAGGGGAGAAAATAAAGGAGTGATGTTATGCTTTAGCATAGCATTTCACCATTTTTGAACAGGAACACTAGAAAGTAAAAAGTCATTTTCAAAAGATACTAATAAAAGCTTATACTGTTTTTGTTTCCATGCAATCATATAAAATACTACATTTCTGTTTTTCTGTTAAGCTATATTGTATATTTACATGTTTATGATACACTCTACTGTACAATGCCAGGTCATTATCACATGCGTTGAGACATACCCTGGTTACCATGGAGATGGGGGAAAGGGGGTTTAGAGTTCTGGGTTTCCCACGGCGACACGGGTCTGTCTCGTAGCGCTCCACTGGTTGCTATGAGTAAAAAGTTCTAATACACACTATTACCATAGTGATAAGTTTGTAAAAACCTTCCTTGCTGCCCAGAAATCTGTCCTTCCTGGCAAAGAATAGGTTACATCTCGGACACCATATTGGTCGGGGTAAGTGATGACATGAAAAGAAATCACACGCATTCCTTCGGCCCAATGTTTTGTAAAAGGTTTAGTCATACCGTATTTGTCCCTCCACAGCTTCATTTGGAACTCTAGTCCCTCAATCTCGATTGGACGCTTTACTCTTCGAGCCTACTACAATTGGCTGCTGGTGCTGTCAGTCCTATGTGAAGGCGGGCCTTTCTGTGGTTTCTGGGGCTGGGGTTTGAGTTGCTGCTGGTGCCTCTGGTGGTGAGACTGCTGCTGTTGTCTTTGCTGTGGTGGTGGTTGTTGTTGTTGTTGCGGTTGCTGTTGTTGTTGCTGTTGAGGATGTGCGGCCTGGGTGAACGTGCTCGGCTGTTGGAGTGGGAAGGCCGCCTGGAGGATTAGCTGGGTGGACTGGTTACCATGGAGAAGACGGGTGCCCTGGTAAACCAAAGGACTAGGTTAGGCAGACTGCCAGGCCATTGCTGTCAAGCCCCTCTGAGCGCTACAGTAGCTGTCACCGTCCTGCTGCCCATCATTTACCAGAGCTGCTCTAGCGCCCCATCGAAGCTGCTCTACCGCCCCATCGGAGCTGCTCTACAGCCCCATCGGAGCTGCTCTACCGCCCCATCGGAGCTGCTCTACAGCCCCATCGGAGCTGCTCTACAGCCCCATCGGAGCTGCTCTACCGCCCCATCGGAGCTGCTCTACCACCCCATCGGAGCTGCTCTACCACCCCATCGGAGCTGCTCTACCACCCCATCAGAGCTGCTCTACAGCCCTATCGGAGCCCAATGTGCAGACTGGCACAACACAGATCCGTTCAGCACCATGTTCTTAAGATCACACCGTTACAGCGAAGGATGCTCCAATTCAACACACGGCGTACAGAAAGTCTCACGAGGTTAACGACAGATTTGCATCTGTATCCCCACACTGCCCCCTGGTAGTTACCTGTAGGAACTGCTGTTGCTGCTGTGCCCCCTGCTGGTTGGTCTGCGCCACCACGGTGGTCTGGCCCTGGGGCTCCTGCTGGCCCTGGGTGGGCTGGGCTGCCTGCAGGGTCAAGGTCTGCGTCTGGCCCCCCTGCTGAGAGACCGTCGTGGGTCACTACCATGGCTCACGGCTGTTTTAATCAGGCTGGACGAGCACAACTGCCCTTGTTGATGCACCGCGGCCCTGACCTACAAGACTAGATTCTGGTTTCGGCGCGTTGTGAAAATGCGGGTGTGTGTGGGACAGCAACAGAGATGGCCTGTATGAGTGTGGCAGCGCGAGAGAGAAAGAGAGGGAGGGATGAAGTGTGTGTGTCCTCTCACCTGCTGCCCTCCAAAGGGACTGTACGCTGTGACCACCTGGCCCATGAACATGGAGGTGGGGACCATGACGGCCCCACACGCCATGGGGGCCGTCACCAGCTTGGTGACCAGCTGCTGCCCTGTCGGGAACCTGGACAGAGAGACGAACGGACGGACAAGCAGAGGAGAGCGAGCGAGGCCGGAAGGAGAGAGAAGAAGAGAGAGGGAAGGAATGTGAGTGACGAGGAGCTTAAAGATGGGCAGGTTGCATACATAGATTGATACATGGGTGCATAGTGCCTTGTATATACTACATGTGTGTGTTTATGTGTGTGCGTGTGTTTGTGTGGCCCTACCGTATTTGCCTGTCCTGTGTGAACGTGGCCACAGCAGTGCCCTGTGTGTTGGCCTGGGGCAGGCTGGTGCTGATCTGCAGCAGGTTGGGCTGGCCTGGCTGGGCGATCATCATGGTGTTGTAGAGGGGGGCAGCGGAGGCGCCCTGGGCGGGGTGCTGCTGCTGCTGATGGAGCTGGAGAGGGGCCTGGGGACACAGGCGCACGGAGATGATGTCAGAGGGGGTGGGAGGAAAGGTCAGCGCCGGTAGGGGGTCAAAGAGATGATGTCAGAAAGGTGAATACGTGAGGCCAGAAAGGTGAGTCACAAAGAGACTCATATTTACTGTAAGGATGACATTAACACAAACATTTGTATGTATTTGTATGTGTGTGTGTGTGTTTGTCTGTGTGTGAGTGTCCTACCTGTGAAAGGGTGTTATGCTGCTGGAGGTTCTGCTGAGGGGGCGGGGCTTGCTGCTGGATGGTGAGCTGAGTTCCTGTGTGGGTGGGGTTTAGCACGCTCTGCTGGATTTGATTGGTCATTGTGGTTGCCTGTTGTAACGCTCCCACCTGAGGCAGCTGCACGTTCAGAGCTCCGGCCGGCTGCTGCAGGAACATCTGTCACCATGGAGACAAGTCCTGTCCTTCAAGTGGCCAGTGTGAGCATAGATATACGAGTGTGAGCATGTCTGCGTTTATGTGTGTGTGTCTGTGTGTCTCGTACCTGGATGCCCTGTGTGTGTGTGTGTCTCGTACCTGGATCCCCTGTGTGTGTGTGTCTCGTACCTGGATGCCCTGTGTGTGTGTGTGTCTCGTACCTGGATGCCCTGTATGTGTGTGTGTGTGTGTCTCGTACCTGGATGCCCTGGCCTTGCACCTTCTGCAGCTGTTCCTGGATGTGGCGCAGCTCCTCCTGCTGTCGGTGGATGTTGGCCTGGATCATCTTGGTCCTCTGCTCCAGCTGATCCTTCAGGTGCTGCATGGCATTCACCTGGGCTGAGAACTCCAACACAGGCTGTTGAAAGCAGGGGGAGAGTTACAGTTAACAACTCTTGCAAATCTAAGAAAAAGTACGCCTACGGCTTATTATCGGTAGGAACTTTTCCACCAGATGTTTGGGAGAGAGAAGAGTTAAACCCATGAAATGATTGTAAAAGTTGTTTCGTACCTGCACGTTGGTTTGTAGCTGCTGTTGTTGTTGTTGTTGTGATTGTTGTTGTTGTTGCTGTTGGTTGATCATAACTGGAGCCAAACTATGGCCTGTGGTCTGGGAGCTCATGGACTACAAACAAGGACACAATTCACACACAGAAGAAATGTAAGAGCATTATAGATAATGAAGTTCAAGCAATAGATGCCCGTTACTTTGACTGTTTGGAACAGCTCATCTCACCTGGCTGCTGATTGACGATCGTCGCTGTGATGTCATGTCGATGGTGGAGGCCACTGACTGGCGAGGGGGCGTGGCCGTGTCCATCTGGAGCTTGGAGGCTGTTGTCAAGTACACAGAGACAACCAATGAGTTCCCAATTAAGATGGTAAAATACACCTGATCAGAACAACAACCAAAAATTATATATATATATATATATATTTTAGAAAATTACATAATTTTCAAAAATAGGTGTGGTCAACAGTCGGTTGGTTCAGTGTGTGTGTGTGTGTGTGTGTGTGTGTGTGTGTGTGTGTGTGTGTGTGTGTGGCCTCACAGTTGCAGGTGTTGTCAGACATATGCGAGGAGGACTTGTGGGAGCTGCGGGAGGAGGAGGAGGCGGTGCGGCTGTGGTCGAAGCGCTCCAGCACCTCCTTCAGGCTGGAGGTGTTCAGCTGCGACTCCGAGCCCGAGTCCTGGCTCTGAAACAGCAAATCAGAGAGCGGAGAAGGAGTTTTACCACTCATCAGGCAGACTCTATCCAATAGTGTACAAAGGGGAAACATTATCGAGCTATCACAAAAGTTGAGAGAGATATATTACTGATAACAAATCAGCAAGTGGTGGAGAATATATCGGGCCAGTGAGAATCCATCTAGAATCCATTGCTCATTTGTCTTACCTTGCACACGGTGTCCTGAGGATGAGAATCCTCGATCCCCAGCTCTCTGCGCTGCTCTGCTCTCACCTCTGCATAGCTAGAGGAAGAGAAAGACACAAAGAAAAAAAAGTGCTAGAGTGAGCGAGAGAAGCATTCGATTGAACTCACTCATACAATAAAATGAGGGTGAGAACAAGAGGTGTGAAGGAGTCTGGGGTGTGCATGTGTCCGTACCTGACCACTGTGTGTGTGCACACGATGAACTCAGGCCGGGAGTTCCACTGGTGGTAGGTGATGTAGTAGTGAGTCTGCAGCCAGATCCACTGCTGACCTTTGGTCAGGAAGCGGTAGTAGCATGACTTTCCTTTACCGTACTGCATCACTGCAGATGAAGGGAGAAAGGGATGGAGCGAGGGTCGGGAGGGAGGGAGGGAGGGAGGGAGGGAGGGAGGGAGGGAGGGAGGGAGGGAGGGAGGGAGGGAGGGAGGGAGGGAGGGAGGGAGGGGGGGATGGAGGCCCAGGGAGGGAGGGGGGGATGGAGGCCCAGGGAGAGATAAGGATAGAGGGCAAATGAAAGTGGATCAGTTCAAAGATGAGGACATTTCTGAAAACACTTGTAGGTAAGTTTGTGTTTGTGTGTGTGTGTGTGTTTAAGAGATACTTACAGTGCTCATGACACTTGGCCAGAGTTTCCAGGTCATCCACATGGTAGTAATCGTACCCCGATGTCCCCAGGACCTCGAATGGCAGGTAGCCTATGATTGGTGGTGCCCTGAAGGGAGGAAATGACAGGATGCATGACATCATCCCAACACGCCCTGCTGCCGAAGCATCATAAGAGGACTTGTTAGGCCTTGGTTTGGAAGACGTGTGTGTTTGTGTGTGTGTGTGTGTGTGTTACCTGTGGTCAAGGAAGAGGAATTTCCACTCTAAGCTGTGCCTGGACGTGAATTCCTCGTTGGGCTCCTCCACTGTGCACATCTCCTGTGGTAGACACACACACACACAGTGAAAGATCTGCATTTCACACAAACAAAAACACAGATATTCTAAAAGCTGGGATTGGTGTGTGTGTCTGTCTGTGTAGCGTGTGTGTGTGGGTGTCTCACCTTGATGAACTGAGGCTTGGCCAATCGGACAGTAGCAACAAAACACACCTGGTCATCGAACGCTGGATGCAGAGAGCGCTGCAGCACGCCTTCCAAACCGTTCCTCGTGGCGTTGGGAACTAGAAGGAAACCAAAAACAGAAAGACAGATTTGTTTGTCTGGCCAACTCCTATTTTGGAGTTTTGTCAGAATATATATATTTGTTTTTCATCATTCTATAGCTTTTGCAGTTGTTCAGGCATAAGTGGGATAGCAATAATACCTATTTGATGTTCATAACCACATAACCAATACACAGACAATAAGGCTGTTTTGTATTAATGTGAGCCTCACCATTGCTCAGCGACTTGAAGTTACCGATAAACTTGACGTATTCATACACGGGCGTCTGCTTGGGGTCGATGGCTCCTCTCAACATGTGACAACCAAACTCCAACTGATTCTTAGCTAAAAACACAAAATGTAAGTAAAAAAATGTAAAGTATGAAATTTGAATAAATACATTAGAAACCAACATGAGACCATTAGAGATCCTAATGAGATTCTGGCTTTGATGGATGGATGAAACACACCAATATAAAACAAATAAATTGCTAAATAGTTAAGGAAAATAGTTTTTGGAGCTTTATGTAATATAAACATTACGTTGGACTCATATTGTTATATTTGCTGAAAATGACAACCCAAATTTGTACATAAAAGATTCGGGGCTTTTGAGAAAACATTCGGGGCTCAAGCCCCAGAGGCTTGAGCACCCCCCCCCCCCCCCCCCCCCCCCGCTCCGCCCATGGTTGAGAGCTGTCTTGAGTTAAATGCCACCTACCAGCCAATCAAAAATACCTTAATTGTTGTATTGGTTGTTCATCATTATATAATTTATTAAATGTTTCATTTGTACATTTTACAATGTCACTGGTTAATAAAGTAAAATATGACATCACGCCAGAAATTCAGATTCATGGCTTCCCCATCAGGTCAGTGTTTCAGGAACATCTGGTTAAGGATCAACATGGGCTAAGCCAGACAGTTACAGTGCCTGCTCCAGACCAGGTTAGTCTGGCAGCATAAGTTGCAATAGTAACGTAGCTTGAACTAAATTGAATTGACTTTATGGAACCAAATCAACTGGAAATGAGTCAGACTGACATAAACCTGGCTTGGTAGACTTGCTTTATGGAACAGGCCTGATTAGGTGCTACTCACTCTTGAGGTAATCAGCGCCAAGTGTTTCGCTGTCGGTGGGGTGGTTGGAGAGAGCCTTGTACACATCTGAGTGTTCCCCTAGCGGTAGGAAGTTCAACAGGTTCTGGTCCAACAGGTCAGACTGGACACACACACACACACATACACATATTTCTTCTCCTGTTCACAAAGCTAGACATGGTCCCCCCATACAGTGGTATAATGTGTGCGTGTGTGTGAGTGAGTGAGTGTGTGCACTCACCGGTAGGTGCTCCAGGAGAGATGTGACGTTCTCCGACACATAGATGATGTTCCCATCAGTCATTATTGCAATGAAGAAGCCGTCCAGAGCCTGACCAACACACAACACACCAATCTCAACACCTGGCTAGCTCATCTACTCCCCCCCAGCCACCAAAAGAGTACCATTAGCAGTGGAGAGGTAATGTTGTGGTCACATAGGAGTAATAAGGTACTAATTAAGAACCATAAGCATTATTGGTGTTCGTGTCGTACCTCCAGCATGAGCTGGGTGAACTCTTCGTTGCTAAGAAACGGGGGCTTCCAGTCCTGTCGGATCTCACTGGACTCTGACTGGGCGGCGATCTCTGTGAGAGAGGGACAGAGAGAGATCAGAAGCAAGCCTTGAAGGACATGGATGGGGACAGAGCTGACGGAGGCCTACGGCAGGAAGGTGGAGCAGGAGGCTTGTGAAGGCATGAAAACCATCACGGCGACTGGAGGGCCCTGTCTGAGCTCAAGGCTAATGAGGTTCATGTGGTCCACTGTAGGCTTGCATGTTCCCAACACATTGTCTCCAGGCGCACCCCTCCTCAGCTGCACCTCGCCTTGCGTCCTCTCAGCAACCGCTGCCACGTCCCACCCTCACCTATTCATCACAGCAGACCAGAGCCGAAAGGAACTGGCGAGGCTTCACTCAGACAGGCTTTAGACCGGGACAGTGTGTCTTTACTGTGCTTACATTTATTTTGTTCCTGTTTATCTAGCTATACGTTTTGCACTGGTTTTCCACTTTCTTGCACTTTATTCATTTCTTAATTATGTACCATTCCCTAGTTTTTTTCCCTATGCAGATTGTCCTTCATTATGTGTGACCTAAATGTTATTTCTGTAATAGGGCACGCCGTGTTTTCTGAAGGCACAAATTTCCTTCAGAATCAATGAAGTCAATGTATTTGAATTGAACTGAAAACTAGGTTAGGTGCGACTACATTATTGACAAAAAACCAAGGGTCAATGGTAATACAATAGAAACTAAAGTCCAAATATAGCCTTTTAGTATATAAACAAGAAGTTTCCACTCCCCTGACTACCACTTGCAGGAAGTGAGGTCACTGATGTGGGGCCTCACCTTTGTGTTTACACAGGAAGTCAATGCTCTTCTGCAGGATGGTGGATTTGTCCATCTTGCGAGTGTTGCCAGGCAACATGGTCCCCAGTTCCTTGATGAGGACATTGAACTGGTCTCTCCGCTTCTTCTCCGACTTGTTACGTGACACGCTGCCAGATTAGATTCAATTAGATTATGTTAGATTAGAATTAATTGAATGCTACAATATCCTGCTTTGTATAATCTGTAAACACAGTGATATAAAAATGTTGGCCTTGGAGAAGTACAGCTTTATTACAGAGCCTGCACAATCATATTTATTTGTACATGCTTTGGATAAAAGCGCTATTAAATTAATACATGTAAATGTAAACTAATGCAAGTCAGTGTTAAAACACTGAATCTGTTTCATGCCGGGCAAAGGTTGGCAACCAGAACAGGGTTTATGTGTGGAATCTGTTTCTCTTTCCATCTCACCGTTTAGCTTTGTCCTTCTCATCTTCTTCCATCAAACCATCAAAGATGCTGCAATCATCTCTGTGGAAAAGTAACACCATGCATTAACCAGGAGACAGACAAACTGATCCAGTGAGTGAGTGTAAGAGAGAGAGAGTAGACATGTTCCTGTGTGTTTGTAAGAGTGAGTGTGTGTTTGTGCATTCTTTGACAGGCTTAAAGTAGATATGAAGTGTTAAAAATAGCTAATGACCGAAGTTTTTTAACGTGGAGATTCCTTCATGAACAGGGCATGTTTATTTTTGGAACTCACTGGATGAGGCAGAGAGGGGAAATGGAAAGAGAGAGAGACAAAGAGAGAATGAAAGAGCGAGACAGAGATAAAGAAATGTGTTTTGGCTGAGAAATAAGGGTATGTTGAAGGGTATGTCAATGTCAATGCTATTAAGTGTTTAAAAGAATAAGACAGTGTGTGTGTGTTTGTGTGTGTGTGTTGCTGTTGTTGTACCCTATGCTCGATGTCATGGTGGTGTTTGATCAAGGCTGTAGTTGCAGTGATTGGTGCTTTAGGCGTGAGGTAGGCATTTGGATGGGCACCTGGAAGAACACCAAAAATGAATTACAAATAGGACACATAGGCCTGCCCACACACACATGCATTAATACGAAGAAGACAAAACATAATTGGCATAGTAGTTCATTATACAGACATAAAGCACAACATTGCATCTCATAATTGTAAGTGAGAGTATGTGCAATCTTTAGTCAGCTCACCTCACTGCAGCTTCTGAGTGTGAGGTCAGTTGCAGGTAGTTCTGATGGGTTGTAGTGGGGTTGAGGGTCAAAGGTGACTCAGAGGTCATTGAAGTTGTGGGTGGGCACCATAGGCTGGACAGAACATGGTAGACTCTCCTACCTAGAAAACGAAAGCAATTATTATTATTTTTTTTACTTTTTTTTTGGCATACTTAAATGTCTGATTAAAACTTTCTACTGTTATAAATGTTTAGTAACATATCTAATAGTGTAGGTAACAGAATACTACTTTGTATCCAGCTATTTAACAGTATTCAGCGACAAAACAAGAAAGTCTCAAATCCTCATGAGTATAAATGTTATGCTCTGTCATACATATATTTGGAAATGAGGTGCGTGTCCTTATACACTACTTTTTTCTCTTTAATAATCAGTATTCAGAAATCAACATGAAACTGTAAGCATAGCTCACTGGTATAAAGGCAGTGCATAATTTTGGGATTACAGGGGGATAGTCTACACACCCTTCAGCTGACCAACAGAACCACATAAAAAAATGATCCTGCGGTGGGACAACTTAAAAAAACACGACTTGTTCATAGGCCTAAAGAATTTGGGTAGCTTAGATGCTCTTAGCCACGAAAGCTAACCCATTGGCGCGCTGTCTCGGTCAATCACACAGTGGGCTTATGATGAGCCACTTCTTAAAAATGAACGAAACCGCAATGTCACAAATGTCACCTTGCTTGGACGATACATATCTTGAAAGTGTCGTTTTTTTATTGCCTACGGTCAGAACTGGAGCCACAGGTGCTTATTACGCGCGTGATTATACAACGAAAAAATACACCCCCCACACACCCAAGCCACAGCAGAAATGCCCAGGTAACTTGCTATGCGGTTTAAGCTTTAGAAATTCAGTCTATGCCCACACTATTAAGGACATTCTTCAATTAGTCAATCATTCACAAAACGAAATATTCCGCTGGTGGAGGCTGTTATCAGGAAAGCTACCGCTGGCCCCGAGCTGTCACGCAACTATTGCCATTGACACCATGTAACCAAACAAACAATCTCCGAAAATGAAGGAAAACGATGTTCGCTGAAAACTGCAAAAACACGCGCACACACAAATCTGTATAAATAAATATAGGTCATGTTGCAGTTAACAACTAGCGATGCCAAAACCTTTTGCGGCAGATGCACATACACTCCCCGCACACACATTGGCACACATTCACACGCTCGCCCACTCATACACATACTGCTCCGAATGTGGGTCACTAGGCCTTGCTCTATCCGACCGTGCGGAAACTGTTCCAAAGCCTCAATCTGCAGTTCGTTCGCTTCCGTACGCTAATACATCACTTACCGAGCCTAACAATCGTTCTATTCGATCGATCGAGAGCATATTCACGGGTTTAATCTATTAAATGCCTTACCTTCCCAATTCTTACAAATCCAGGCTTCGTGTTTTGTTTTTTTGGAGGTTGTGTTCAGGGGGGCCGGACTCCGGGCTAGAGAAAAACAGGAGGCCTACTTCATATTCCGCCGTATACAGTCATGCGCATTTGGTAGGGATAGGGTAGGGTGCAGTGTTTCACTTGTACAGTAGAGGTACTGCAAGATACACACTACAAACTACTACAGTATGATATTAGGGAATCGGGATGGACTAATATATCCCTTTCTTTGAGGGGATATTAAAGTAATTTTTTTGTTAAATTTTCTCAAACACAAATGGATTTTTATACTGAAAAAAACAACAACTAATTAATGCATCGTTGGTGGGGTAGGCTGTGCTCTGGTTGCATAGCATTGTTTAACAGAAAAATACTGTCTTTCAGAGTTGAAAACTGGCTTGATTAAATATCACACCTCATCGATTTTATGCATTTATCAATGTATCTGCACAAAAAGATATGTTATCAAACTAAACATATACAATCATGGTTTCACAGTTACTGACATCAACGCTAAATCTGCACGAAGGTTGCATTTCTGTATCGTAAGCATATGGCTGGTATGTGACATTGGAACGACGCCAAGCAGTTGCGGTAGAGACGAATATGCCATCGAGGAAGGGGGTTTCCCTCTCTCGTCCAATCACAGGCGCTGCTTATCTTCAGTGACGCAAAAGCCTTGTAACTATTTAGAGGTCTCCCTATGTTGTTACTGTTAGATTCATTCAATCATACGCTTGAATGAGTGCAGTTATGAGTTGCCCTTTCAGTGTACAGGCTAACAAAAGGGTATTTGATATTTATATATATATATTTATATATAAAATTAGGGTTACTTAAAAGCTCACATAGGTCAGGGATTAGTAGCTACGTATATACACAAATCCAAACATTTGCTAAGCAAGAAAAAACTAAAGATTGACTGCAATCCGTGTTAATCAATCAATTTATCCCTTGTACTTCAACACTTCAGCCTTAATGTCATAGATTGATTGTCACTGTCATCCTCCTGCTCATTCATCTGTGTCATGCAGGGTGTGATCTCATAGTACAGGGCTTCTTAGCTGTCAATCACAAAGGCCCCAGAGGAAGCCAATATCCACTTAAGCTTTGGGAGAAGAAGAGTGGGTCAAATGTCAGATTCTGTATTTGTGTCTGCCCTTGGGTGCGTTTGTGTGTGTCTGTCAGCCTTTGTGTGTGTCTGTCTGTTCTGCTCCACATCTCTTTCAGCACGGTCGCGGGAGGCATGGACGCACTGGGTCTTCAGGAATTTAAGTATTGTGGAAATTGAGAGCCAGGTGTGTAAAGTGGTGGTCCAGGATAACACACATGTAGACACTGAGACCAGAACCAGCCCCCCCCCCCCCCCGCCCCCAATCCCAGCCTGGGCCTCCTCCTTCTTACACGACCTGGCCACACATACCTGACACACACACACACACACAAAGCTGAAGCCTCAAGCAGACAAAATAATCCTGTCTCTGTTGTTGGTCTAGTTTGAATAAAAAATGGGTTATTTTGCATTGTACCATTTACAGTACTAGGCCAGAATGAGCCATAAGGATATCCCAGTCCTTCTGGTTGTTTCTTCTAACCTGTGGTCAGAGAAGTCCAAAGCCTCCTCTTCTTCCTCCTGCTTTTTCTTCCAGTCTTCCTCCTCGTACTCCCATTCTTGGTAGTCTTCCTTCCCTCTCTTCTTCTCATTGGTTTCATCACAGACCACTCTCTATCTTTAGATTGTACATTTGGAATTAAACATGTTTTCAATGCTATCAAGTGTAGCTATTTTTTATATGTTTATTTACATATGAATAGAAAGATCCTAGTGCAAAAATGCAGATGAATATTGACATGACATTGATATGATAATTCAGTGAATGTCTGGAAAAGACATTCTGAAATAATGAGACAGTTAAGATACTAGAAGAGAACATTGTTATTTGTTCAGCGTGTACGGTTCTCTTTTTTTTACCCCAAGAACCCAGTGACTCTCCAGACAACACAGTTTATTTTATTTTAAACTTGCTAGAGGAGATCCACCATGGTAGGCCGAAGACTATGAAGACTATGAAGTTGAGAAGATAAACAGTGACGTCACAATGGCATTAGGCATAATTCATCAGGCCACATGGTGTAGGGATATGGTGATAATTCCTCCCTACAGTTTTATCCCCCACCCTTCTTTCCATGTCAGCTCTAAAGAGCTTTTCCATGAAATTGCAAAAAGCAGGAACATCTACAAGCCCAGACTCCATCAGAGGCACTTAGCTGTCAAAATATCCATCTCATATTTGTTTCCATAAAGTGACACAAACTAATGGAGCCACACTTCTTCTGCACACAAATCAAATAATCTCTCAGTGCCCAGTTTGTGATTTAATGACCTAAATACACTGGTAATTGCCTATTGCAACACACAAGTAGCAGTCATGCATTCAGTAACGTATCTGTTAACAAATGTTTAATTTCTACAATGGAAGTTTATTTGTGTTGCACCAATTATAGTTTATTGTATTGTACTGTACATTATCTGCATCTCAAAGTTATAAAGATCAACATCCTCTCTCTGCTGTAAACTTCCTCCCATGGCACTTGTTCCAATCTAGGAATAAAATTCCGTTGGCTAATGGAAAATTGCAGAGTGCTATGGGACATCCTTTGGCCCCACAACAAACAACATTTAATCAGAGAGTTGTATCAGGCGCCGGTAACCTGTGTGTATGGTTGTGTGTGTGTGTGCGTGTACATATGTTTGTCAAAGAGAGAGTCTGTAGGATTCAGTAAGACAAATCTCAGAAAGCTAAGTTACACTCCTCATACCTAATGGAGTGTAATACATGATGCAAGTAGACAGAATCGATGAGGAGACCACCGACCTCCGGCTGTTCCAGACCATTAGAATAGAGTGTGATTGTTGCTTTAATAGGACCAATTGATGGGAAAATCAGGCATTGGTTGATGTCTCCCTCTGGGAGAAATCATTATGAAGAAAGAGTGTTTGTGTTGTAAATATTTCAGGAAGAAAGTGTGTGTGGTTGAAATGTGTATGCAAGTGCACAGGGGAGGGGTTGCAAAAAGAAGGGGGGGAGGGGTGCTGTGTGTGTGAGCATGTGTGTGTATGTGGTGGGGGATTGAGAGTGTGGTAAATGAACGTGTGTCTGGTGGGGAGTTAAGAATTTGGTAAATCAATGTACATCTATGTAAAAGTGAGTGCATTGCAAACAAGTTTTTGGACTGAAGGAAAAATCATATGAGAACTGCTCCTCTGCAGACCAGAACACCCCACAAAAGGTGGAAAAGTCCACCCAATACATCATAAGCTCTGCACACATACTGAATCCATCTCTAAAAAGCAGCGCCACATACTGTTCTGTTTTTCATGCAGCTTTTCTCTGTGTGTTTGTCTTTCCCAGGTGTGTCGATGTGTATGATTCTTCCCATGGCTTGTAACGAGGCTGTTTGATCTCTCATCGCTGCTCATCTGTTTGTGTTATCGCTGTCAGCCAATCAGCATAGGACTCGTTCTACATTTCTTATAATATGAGATAAAAATGTTTCTTAATATTGTTATTGTTTATAATAATTATTAGTAGTGGTAGTATTACTTTTTTTCTTAAAGTCTTTTTTTAATAATTGAGTGCCTACTTGCAAGTAATAATTTAATTGTTCTGTGTATATCCATATGTGGCTGTTTATATGACAATAAATAAACTGAAACTTGAACTAGTGGCTCTTTTATACATACACCATACAGCTCGCTGATTCTCTATCTCCCTCCTCTTTTACTCTCCCCTCCTCTTTATTTTCTTCTCCTCCTTTCCTGTCCCTCTCTGCAGTGATGTCTTCCCTACTGAGAGATGAGATGCAGAAGATGGTATTTCAATGTGAGGGCCAGAAACTGGTGGAATTCATTGAGATTGAAGAACAGGATCCGGGAAGGCATTTTCTCTGTGTTTCAGGTAAACTATATTGCTGATGTCTTGTCTTTGTTTACCGGAGACTCTCCCCCTCCTAATCAAATGTTTTACTTTGCTGGGTGAAATTGTGAAAAACGATACGATGAGCTCTCTGTCCTTTTGAATGAAAGTGTAAATGTACAATAACAGGAAATGGTTATTCATCTGAGAACTAATAACGATTCGTCAGGACTCAGGAGTCTTAACGCTGGGCAAGAAAAGTGTTTTCCCCACGCTCAGTATATTGGCTTTGACACGTCTGTGTATGAATGATGACTAACACTCATCCTGCAATCTGTCATGCAATCCTTCATGGGGTTTCTGAGCAGTGCTGCTGTGTGTCCTGTAATACTATTGCTGTCTTGGTAGTTTTGTCTGTCAACATGTGTTGCTTTAGCTTTCATCTGTATTTTCTCCGTTATAATGCACTGTGTGCTTATAACAGACAATTTCTTATTTTGCACTGTCATCATTGTAAAAAGATTATCTGAAATATCTTTGACAAAAATAATGCAGATTAGTTGTCCAACGTTGTTGCATTAAATGGCATTTGCTGCCTTTCATATTACACCATTACATTCGTTCTTTTTTGCAATTTGTCATCTGTTGTCCCCATTCCTTTTCCCTTTCAGTGGACAAGAGCAAACAGGTACACATCTGTGTGGTGACATCGAAAAAGCCTAAGAGGTCCCACAAAAGCGGATCCAAGAAGAAGAAGAAGCTCCTGCCCCTGGAGACCCAGCGCCTGGGCTTGATCGACTCCTACAAGATCACAGAGGTCTGGCTCCTGCAGGATCTGGTCCTCTTGGATGGACGGAATGCTGATGTGGTGAGGAAGGCGCTCCCAGTGTTCTCCTATGTCCTCTGTCAGACTGAATGTTTTCTGAATGGCTTGTGAACAGCATGGAATTGGATAGGAGGGCCTGGTGCTTTCCATGAATGTACTTGAAATTAATCTGTTAGAGCTAGCCATTCATCTATATCCCTTTCTGTCTCCTGGTGTCTCTCTTGTCTTTCACCCGCTCCTGAAGGACGATCCCAGTTTCCTGTTGCACTTTGACAAGGTGCGTCAAGTTACAGCAATCAACAGTGGTGCCAAGTACGCCATGGCGCGAGCCCTACTCGGCCTGAGTGACAAGTACTGCCAGAGCCAGCTGACCCTGCAGAACTTTGACTTAGCTTACATCCATCCTACCTGTGTTTACACCGATCGAGGAGACTGTGTGGTTCTCCTGCAGATTTGCTTCTACGCTGTTAACCTAGTCTGCCTGTCTCTCTGTCCTGTGCAACTGGACTGAGCGCATGTATATGCAGTGCACCCATGTGCGTGTGTGTACGCGCTTGTGTGTATTTCTAAACTCAAACGTTACTTTTGTGACGAATGTTAGTTTGTGAAATATTATGATTCCATGTGTGCTAAACTGACACAAGGCTAAAGACTGGTAATAAACCTTACAAGGAACTGAAATAGTACAATTATTTGACTGGTTGACAGAAAGATACACAACCGACCCATTAGATGGCAGCAGTCAACCAAAATTAGCCTCTGACGTCATTTCAATGTTTTTGTCAAAGTTTTGCCTGTTTAAAAAACATGCTAAAAACTGTATTTTCAAATAATGTAACTATTGCATGTAAATCGAAAGAAGTTTTATATTTATCAGCGAATACATTTGGTCAAATAAGTGAACGGAACGGGGCTACATATGCAGCATTCTGCAGGACTATTTCAGTAAGATTTGACGAATAAGCTCACGGAAGTCAAGAGAGCAGCAACATAACTGGCGCCAAAATTCAAGTTTGTAGAGAGGAAAGGGAATTTCTGTTGTTGACGGTGCAACACTGGCTTGAAAAGCCAAACTATTTAAATATATTAAATCTACCAAAATCAGCACCGAAAGCAGCAGGAAAAGGATACCGTAAAAATGCATATCAAATCTATCATCGTTGAGGGTTTCAAGTCGTACGCACAGAGAACAGAAATCAACGGATTTGATCCGCTGTTCAACGCTATCACGGGACTCAACGGCAGTGGAAAATCTAATATCTTAGATTCCATATGCTTTCTACTGGGTATCACCAATTTGTCACAGGTAAGGTTGACTTACTCATTTGGTTTAAAATACGTATTTATCAAAATTTCACTTATTGCCCGCTAGAGCTATGTAGCAGTCCATGCATAGCTATCTAGCTAAGCAAGTGAACAGATTTTATCTTTTGGACAAACATTCTAACACATCTACCAAAATCGTCATCTTCTAGGTACGTGCGTCCAATCTCCAGGATTTGGTGTATAAGAACGGGCAGGCTGGAATCACCAAAGCAACTGTGTCCATCACGTTTGACAACTCGAACAAAAGCCAAAGCCCACTAGGGTTCGAGACACACGATGAAATCACTGTCACGAGACAGGTAAATGGTATAAGGCTAGCACGAACAGCCGACTTGCACACACGTCCCTTACCATTGCAAAGACACATTTATGTATCTTGCATGTCTTTCTGAAAAAAAAACCCCCTTTCAGGTCGTCATTGGAGGTAGAAATAAATACCTTATCAACGGGGTAAACGCCAACAATACCCGTGTGCAAGACCTGTTCTGCTCCGTAGGTCTCAACGTCAACAACCCGCACTTCCTGATCATGCAGGTGAGTATGGCCACTGTTGCTGTGGAAACGTAGAGGGAATTGAACTACATCTTGTTGATAAATTACTAAAAATGCTATTTTAAATTCCAGGGGAGAATCACAAAGGTCCTGAACATGAAACCCCCAGAGGTAACACACACAGACACACACACACACATCCTATCCTCACTGACAGTCCTCCATAAGCCTCTGTTGTAAACATGTGCTGTCTGGTGGTTAGATCCTAGCCATGATCGAAGAAGCCGCAGGCACCAGGATGTACGAGTGTAAGAAGATCAGCGCCCAGAAAACCATTGAGAAGAAGGAGGCCAAGCTCAAAGAGATCCAAACGGTACAGCCTACCGCTAAAACGGATTCCCTCGCACCTACTACCCAGTCAGCTTTCTCGTGTTTGTCTAACGGTGTATCCTCCGGTGTGTTTAGATCTTGGATGAGGAGATCACACCCACCATGCAGAAACTGAAAGAGGTAGTGTTTCATTCCCTTTCCCACTGTTGCCAAGTTCCTCTTCGGTTTTAGAAACGTCACCAGAACGGATGACACCCCCTCCTGCTCTCCCTCCCCAGGAAAGATCTTCCTACCTGGAGTACCAGAAGCTGATGCGTGAGATCGAGCACCTGAGCCGCCTGTACGTGGCCTGGCTGTTTGTGTGCGCCGAGGAGACCAAGGTCAAGTCGGCAGAGGACCTGCGGGGCATGCAGGAGGCCATTGCCCAGCTTCAGGCCAACATGGCGGACAACAAGCGCAAGGTCCAAGAGCTCACGGACGAGATCCAGGAGCTGCAGAAGAAGAGGGACAAGGTTGGAGGACAGAGGGAGGTGGATGGGGATGGAAACCAAACTCTTTTTCTCTGTTTTATTAAACCTACATTGTGTGTGTGGGTTGCCTGTAGGAGGTGGGTGGAGTGCTTAAGACTCTGGAGGAGGCTCTGTCAGAAGTGCAGCGTGTGGACGCCAAGGCCCAGAGCGCCCTGGACCTGAAGAAACAGAACTTGAAAGACGAGACCAAGAAGAGAACGGAGCTGGTCAAGAACATGGAGGAAGTGCGTGTGTGTGTGGCTGTGGCTGTGTGTGTGTCCGTGGCTGTGTGTGTATCCGTGCCCGGGCATGTCTGTCTCCTGTTTGTCTGTATATACAGCTGACCTGCAAGCATGTTCTCAAGCCAGCACACCTCAACCCACACACATCCATCCTTTTATCTCCCCCCCCCCCACCCTCTTCTCCATGCCTCCATCCCTCTCCCAGGATAAGAAGATGCTGCTGACGAAAGAGGCCGAGGTGTCCAAGGTGGCGGAGAAGCTGAGCTCCCTGCAGGAGGAGGCCCAGAAGGACAGCGCCGCCCTGGAGGCCGCCCAGCAGCACTTCAAGGCCGTGTCGGCCGGCCTCTCCACCAACGAGGACGGAGAGGCGGCCACGCTGGACGGCCAGTTGATGGCGTGCAAGAACGACATGAGCAAGGCCGACACTGAGGCCAAGCAGGTGAGGGGGATCGGGACCGGCGCGGCACACGCACGGCTCCTGTTCACCGTACGACACGCATCCCCGACAGCGGAACGTTTTGGCCTCCCCTCCCCTAACACCATCTCTGCACTGCTCCGCCCGTCTCTCTGCCCAGGCCCAGATGAAGCTGAAGCATGCCCAGGCGGAGCTGAAGACCAAGCAGGCGGAGGTGAAGAAGATGGACGGCGGATATAAGAAGGACCAGGACGCCTTCCAGGCTGTGAGGAGCAGCAAGGACAAACTGCAGGCCGAGATCAACAAACTCAACTACGAAGGTCTGTGTGTGTGCGCTTGTCAAAGTTGTGAAAATTGAATCCGGCATAGTCAAGAAACGCCTTTCATCGATCTGTGTGTGTGTGTGTGTGCAGATGAAAAGGAGGAGGGACTTCTGGACAGGAAGAGGCAGCTGAACAGAGAGGTGACCAAGCTCAGGGAGACTAATGAGAGCCTCATGGCACGCTTCCCCAATCTCCGCTTTGACTACAGGTGCGTCTGCTGTGTCGGCCCACTGGGGGCGAGAGTTCCATCCCCTGCTTGTCTTTGTACTGGGACCAGCTGTACAATGAGCAGTGCGTCTATGTTAGCAGTTTGTGGGATTCAGTCCAGTATCATGTTGACCTCTCTTCTCTCCCATTGGTAGAGACCCTGAGCTTGGGTGGGACCGCAGCAGAGTGAAAGGTCTGCTGGCCAATCTGATCACAGTCAGCGACGTCTCCTACGCTACTGGGCTGGAGGTGGTGGCTGGGGGACGGCTCTACAATGTGGTGGTCGACACCGAGGTGTGTGTGTCTGTCAGATGGGGCAGCAGCGGGTGTAATGTTGGGATACGGCAGTATGTTGACGTGTTAGTTTGATTGTGTGTCCAGGTGACGGGTAAAAAGTTGCTGGAGAAGGGCGAGCTGAAGAGGCGCTACACCATCATCCCCCTCAACAAGATCTCAGCCAGGACTCTCAACGCCGGCGTGATCCACGCCGCCAAGGCCCTGGTGGGGACTCTGGGGAACTCTTTCCTCGCCATTTTTCTTGTGTGGAAACTGAGATGTTTCTTCCCCACTTCCTTCTTAGTCCCTCTGTCTTCCCCCCTCAGGTGGGGCAGGACAACGTGCACACGGCCCTGTCCCTGGTGGGCTACGAGGCCGACCTGAGGAAAGCAATGGAGTACGTGTTTGGCTCCACCCTGGTGTGCGACACCCTGGAGAACGCCAAGTGCGTGGCCTTCGACAAGCGTGTCATGACCAAGACGGTCACCCTGGGGGGGGACGTGTTCGACCCCCAGGGCACGCTCAGCGGAGGTGAGAGGGCGGGGATGATGTGCGAGCGTGCACATGCACTGACACGTTGAGAGTGAATTAATATGGATATGGGTAAAGCTCAGCATTTCACCTCGGATCTGGAGGTTGTGGGTACAAATCTCCACCTTGTACTGTATGTCGCCTTGCACAAAAGCGTCAGCCAAGTCAATTCTTTATGAAATGGAAAAAGTAGCAATGGCCTAAAACAGGATGTGCCCCCCCCCCCGCTCCAGGCTCCCGCGCCCAGACGGCCTCGGTGCTGTCCTGCCTGCAGGAGCTGAGGGAGGTGCGGGAGAGCCAGGCGGCCAAGGAGGCGGAGCTCCGCGACCTGGACAAACAGCTGGCCAGCTTGAAGGGAACAGCCGAGAGGTGAGCGCGCTCAGACGTTACAATTCCAGAGAGGCACGTGGTGGAACTGCAACATTAAGATTATTATCATGTTACGCTTAATTATTGAATTATTATTAAAATGATTTTCTTCAATTGTTTTATGACGGGAACCTAGAGTGTTTTGACCACATCCCTTCTCTCTCCTCTTCAATTATTATTTTATGGTGGCAGCCTAGAGTGTTCTGACCTCCCTCCTCTCTCTCCTCCCCCTTCAGGTTCCGCCACCTGAAGCAGCAACTGGATCTGAAGACTGAGGAGGAGGAGATCCTGCAGGCCAAGCTCAAACAGAGCTCCTTCCACCAGCAGCAAGAGGAGCTGGACATGCTGCGCAAGACCATCGGTAAACACACACACACTCACGGAAACAACTCACACTTATGAACATGCCTAGAAATCCCACTCATAAACACAAACTCAAGTATTTATCATAATGTGTGTGTGTGTGTGTTCCAGAGGAGAGCGAGGAGACCCTGAGGAGCACCAAGGAGACTCAGAAGAAAGCGGAGGAGAAGTACAAGGTCCTGGAGAACAAGATGAAGAACGCTGAGGCGGAGCGGGAGAAGGAGCTGAAGGCCGCCCAGCAGAAACTCAACTCGGCCAAAGTCAAGGCTGACACCTTCAGCAAGAAGCTCAAGGAGAAGCAGCAGGTATGAACACACACACAGTTATCGTTGAAGGATAAAGTGGAACAGCACAAGACTTGTAGGAGGCTAATGTGTGTGTGTGTGTAGGAGGCGGATGCCTTAGCGCTGGAGCTGGAGGAGCTGAGGAGGGAACAGACGGGCTACGAGCAGCAGATCCAGATGGTGGACGAGGCCACAAAGGCCATCCAGGAACAGATAGACAACATGGCCGCCACCGTGGCCCAAAACAAGGTCAACAAGTGCAACAAACCCACAACCATGAGGATGGACTTAAAAAAAATCCTGGAGGATGGTGAAGATTGGAGTGTCATTGATTCGTTCTGTGTGTTTTTCTCTCTCTCTCTCTGTCTCTCTGTGTCTCTCTCTGTCTCTCTCTCTCCCTGTTCCCCTTTCTCCCTCGCTCCAGGAGTCAGTGCGTACAGCCCAAGAGGATCTGGCCAAGCAGAAGGAGGTGATCGTTGCCCAGGACAAGGAGGTTAAGGTCAGTGGTCACCTCCATTTTTCTAAAGAACGAGTGTCACTGTTACCCCTTTTGATGTCCCACGTTAATAAAGTGATTTGACTTGCTCTGATCAGGTGAAGAGCACGGAGGCCAATGGGATGATGGAGCAGACCAACGAGGCCCAGCTGAAGATCAAAGAGCTGGAGCACCACATCAACAAGCACCGCAAAGACAGCCAGGACGCCGCCGCCAAGGTACACCAGCACACCCTGTGTCTCTCAGTAATGACCATCAATCCAATGTTTGCCATGTTAAACACAAATAAATACACAAATAAATCAATGCATGGGAAAGACTGCTCTTGCCCAATCCCCCCCCATCTCCATCCTCCACCTTCCCCTCTCCCCCAGGTGTCTCATATGCTTAGAGAGCACGACTGGATCCCCCTGGAGCGCCAGCTGTTCGGCCAGCCCAACACGGCCTATGACTTCAAGGCCAACAACCCCCGTGAGGCGGGCCAGAGGCTGCGCAAGCTGGAGGAGAGCAAAGACCGTCTGGAGAGGAGCGTCAACAAGAGAGCCATGAACATGCTGAGTCAGGCCGAGGAGAGGGTGAGGGAGGGGAATGTGGAGTGGATTTGGGGTTAGAAGCAATCAACTGTCTTTTTCAAATGCTCCTATCCACGTAGAAACCTCATTCTTCATCTCTCTCCCTCGCGCCATCCCTTCTCTCTATCAGTACAACGACCTGATGAAGAAGAAGAGGATCGTGGAGAACGACAAGTCCAAGATCCTCCAGACCATCGAGGAGCTGGACCAGAAGAAGAACGAGGCTCTCAACATTGCCTGGCAGAAGGTGATTGGCTCGAGTAGAAAGTGTTCCGTCTAGATTTGGACACTCTGAAGGACCCAACAGAAGACCTCTCCTTCCTCCCACATTCTCAGTATCTCCTTCTTTCTACTCTTCATCCCTCCCTTTCTGTTCCTGTCCTCCTTTAGGTGAACAAGGACTTTGGCTCCATCTTCTCCACCCTGCTACCTGGGGCTGATGCCCGCCTCGCTCCCCCAGAAGGCTGCGGGGCCCTAGAGGGCTTGGAGTTCAAGGTGGCTCTGGGGAACACCTGGAAGGAGAACCTCACTGAGCTCAGTGGAGGTCAAAGGTCAGGGATCAGACTGTTCTGTTATATTTTTGTGCGGTATGATTGAATACAATATTTACACAGAAACATACTTGGTTGAACTACCAAACAACTTCAGGTATGAGAACAATAACTGTGATTATGATTGTGTGTGTGTGTGTAGGTCTCTGGTGGCCCTAT
Source organism: Osmerus mordax (assembly GCF_038355195.1). Lineage (NCBI taxonomy): Eukaryota > Metazoa > Chordata > Actinopteri > Osmeriformes > Osmeridae > Osmerus > Osmerus mordax. The sequence goes on along the minus strand of NC_090063.1, from coordinate 11,201,799 downwards.
CCCTGATCTTGGCGATGCTGCTGTTCAAGCCAGCTCCCATCTACATCTTAGACGAGGTGGACGCTGCCCTCGACCTGTCCCACACACAGAACATCGGACAGATGCTGCGCACACACTTCACACACTCTCAGGTAGAGAAAGATGGCACACACACATATCGAGGCCACCACAAGCATGTGGGATTTGCCCGCATACATCAGTGTTTTGTAACCCTTGTCTGTTTTCTCTCCTATTCAAGTTTGTGGTCGTGTCTCTGAAAGATGGCATGTTCACCAACGCCAACGTTTTGTTCAAGACCAAGTTTGTGGACGGGGTGTCGACGGTGAGCAGGACCACCCAGAGCCAGAGTGACTCGAACGCACCACACAAGGGACATGACAAGGCTCGCTTCAAGGACAAGAGGCAGAAGCAGGTCATCGCTAACTAGTTTCAGCTCATGCTAAAGTGCTCAAAATTGAATATTGTCGCTCGCTAAGCCCTGCTATGGTCTAATTGTATGTAACTTTTTTCATTTGCCCTCATGTCAGTGGAACTGTGGTGGTGCAGTGTTTTTAACTAATGTAATTTTGTTCTGTGTATATCTTTTGGGTTTGTCAGATGACAGGTAGCTGAATAGCCTACTTGTCATGGGTGAACAGCTCCAAACAATTGTCTATATTTCCTATTATGTCATTAGTAATTACTTACACAAAGCTAAATAGATGTTATGTCTTATCTATTCAGGATCTTCAACTTTTTTATTGAGACAGGTTTTAATAAAACACCTTTAATTAAACTTGTTTCTGCTTTCACTCAAACATGTGAGTGTAGACCACAGTAGATTTAGATATGTGTAAAATGACCCAAACACCTTAGTCCATCACTTTCCCAATGAGCTGGCTGTTGTCCAAGTGTGCAAATGCAGGAAACAGGAGGGATAAAGGCAAAAATGCACAAACTACTAGCTAGAATTGCTAATGAAATATAAATGACATTGAAACTGAACAAATAGACATTTTACAAAGTTCACAAGGTAGTTTTATTTCATTAGGGGGCAGGGGGGAGGCGGGTAACTCACACAGCAGAATACATTAAGCCACCCTCTGGCACCAAAGTTCTCGCTGGGTTTGGTAGTTTTTTTTAAGGATTCTGAAAAAATATTTTTAAACACCTTCTACACATGCAAACGGGAAGACAAATACCGGTTTCAGGTCAAACACAGAAAAGGTTGTCCCTTTAAAGGCAGGGGATGTCAACTCCGGGGTTAGCAAGCTGTTGGAGGTGAGGAGGTTTCTGGTCTGGCACGGTGCTAAAACAGCCAGCAGGCAAAACATTCAATGGGCCCCGCCTAAAAGACACATCCTTTCCTTTGTCCCCTTCAGGTAAAAATACTATCTGAAAAGGTGTAAAGGATCATTTTCCTACACCTCCTAACCCTAAACTATTACCAGAAGAAGGAATCAAAGATGCTTAATGCACATATTCCGACAGTGGCCAGTGCCAGATAGAAACACTGGACAGGAACACAAGCAGGTGGACCTTTTGTCACACGGTAGTCACCCCCCCAACCCCCCTCCCCCCGAGCCTTCAGTTAAGCACTTGCATGGGCTGCCCCCTCTGTGTTCCACACTAGGGGCGGCTGGCTGCCCCCTCTGTGTTCCACACTAGGGGCGGCTGGCTGCCCCCTCTGTGTTCCACACTAGGGGCGGCTGGCTGCCCCCTCTGTGTTCCACACTAGGGGCGGCTGGCTGCCCCCTCTGTGTTCCACACTAGGGGCGGCTGGCTGCCCCCTCTGTGTTCCACACTAGGGGCGGCTGGCTGCCCCCTCTGTGTTCCACACTAGGGGCGGCTGGCTGCCCCCTCTGTGTTCCACACTAGGGGCGGCTGGCTGCCCCCTCTGTGTTCCACACTAGGGGCGGCTGGCTGCCCCCTCTGTGTTCCACACTAGGGGCAGCTGGCTGCATCAGTAGAGAAAAGCCCTGCTCACACAGGCACAGTTAATTATACAGTGTTTCCAAACCCACCACACCCATTATTATGGCATTCATTCAATCTTAATGTCCGTTCATGAAACGAACCAAAGCGTCTTGTCTTTTGACACAGTACAATTTTTCACCGCCATCTTCTCCTCGTCACACCCAAACAAACACGCAAGCACACATACAAACAAACCAAAACACACAAGTCCGGGTGGTCAGAAACAGGATATGTCTAATGGAGGCTTTGGTCTGGACATAATGTGGGACAGTATGTGTTTGTATTGTTTGACTGTGTGTTTGTTTACGGTCGACTTTGATTACGAGTTTGTGAGAGAGAGAGACTAGGGCTGGCTCTGGATGTGTCTGCGGAGCTCCTGGGCCTTGTCCCTCAGGTCTGGTCTGCTGTCTGTCTGCATGGTGGAGAGAGAGCGCTGGAGCTGGTCCCGACTCTTCCCCGACACACACTCCCACTGCTCGCTCTCTGGATGGAGGGAGAGAGGGAAGGATACACACACACACACACACACACACAACGACGTAAACAGACATGGAGTGTGTGGGGTATTCACGGTGCGGTGTTAACCATCGCGGCCATCGCTCAATAGTTAAGCGCGGGCGTTACCTCCGGTTCTTTTGACGAGGAGTTCAACGACCGACAAGGCCTCTGTCCTCACAGACGAGTAGGCCTTGTTTTCTGGAAGAATACAATAATGACAATATAAAAATTCAATGGATTTAAGAAAACGCCTAACGGTACTGTATTAGCTTAGCAGATGCTTTTACCAAAAGCGACATTTAGTACTAGGGCGATTTGAATTTGTGACCTCTTGATCCCCGGCTTCCCATTTAATGAGCATCTGACGTGTCTGAGATCTTTGCTGGATGGAAGGTCCCCTCACCTAGTGGGTGTGTGAGAGCGGAGCAGGTCTCGGTGACAATCTGGGACAGGGCGTTGAAGTCCTGGTGGCCCTTCTCTAGGAGCAGTAAACTGGGGGAAGACACGGAGACAGGGCGGGTTAATGGTCTGTGGAGGTCCTGGTGGAGACCTGGAGCTGAGCCTTCTTACCCCTGGATGAAGGCCTTCATGGACTGCAGGACGCCCAGCTGGACCCTCCAGGTGCTCAGCTTGAGCTTCTCACACATCAGACAGCACAGGTCCCACTGGAAACGCCCTGGACGAAGGAAAAACACACGTCCCTGAGCAACGACCTCAAGGCTTTTGTTTTAGGGGGGCCAGCTGTGAGGGGGGCCAGCTGTGACATTACCCTGGGTTTGGGGGTCCCGTGGCCAGCTCTTCCCCAGCGTGTCGAAGGCACACAGCAGAGCCTCCGTCTGCAGCTCCCTCTCCTTGGCGTCGTGGTCGTCATCGTCGGCCCGCGACTGTGAAGAAGCGCTCTCTGGGCAGTTCTGGAAAAGACCAAATGAAAATCTAAAGTTGGGATATAAGTGAAAAACGACCGGGTTTGGATTCAAAACCACGTAGCATCAAACCCAGACAGCTGTGTGTGGGCGCCTGGGTGGGGACACCTCACCTTTCTGATGAGGGGAATGAGGATGTCGGCCATGTCGCTGAAGCGGTCTTGCTTGGTGCTCTGCAGCACGTCGCCAGTGCAACGCAGGGCGGCCATCTTGTAGACCAGGCTCTCCTTCTTGCACTCCTTCATCACCAGCTCCACCACCTCAGGGATGCTGGGCTGGCCCGGGGAAGGCTTCTGCAGCTCCGCACTGGAGGATGGGGGAGGGAGGGAGGGAGAGGGACAAAGAGGTAAATACACATGCGCCCGTACACAAAAAGGATCTAGAAATGCATTCACAGGGATGCAGAAAATGCATTTCATTGATTTAAATTGAAATAAAAAGAGTTGAAGTCGAGCTCACCTGCACTTAGACACCACAGAGCCGATGGCTTTTAACAACTCCTCCTGTAGCGGAACAAAGCGGTGGTGTGAGAAGACACAATAGGGACAACTCGGATGGCAAGTCACGGCCAGGTAACACGCGCACACACACATTCCTACCTTGCCGGCCCAGGTGCGTCCGGCCAGCCCCTGCAGCAGCGCGCTGAGCACCATGCCCAGGTGTGGCGCCACCAGCGAGCCCGTCTGCTCCTTGGCGATGGACGCCATGGCTGCGGCACCCTGCGCCTTCATCTTCCACGACTGGGACTGCAGGGCCTTCTGGGTAATGGCGATCAGTTCAGTCATGTACAGACGGATGCCCCCAAAGCTTCCTGCAACATGGGGAGGAGGGAGGTCAAAGTTCAGTAGATAGTCACACCAGTGTCCCGACGAGCATTTCTGTGACTAGAGCGTGTGTTTCGGCGTATATAGTGCATATGTGTGTTTCTGGGCTGATTGTGTGTTTTAGAGCATAGTGTGTGTGTATCTGAGGATATTGTGTGTGTTTCAGAGCACAGATAGTGTATGTTTCAGAGCATAGATAGTGTGTTCCCCTCACCGGGGACGTGGTCCTGCCACACCTCGGCCCAGAGGCCTGCGTCGTGGTTCTCTCCCTTCTCCTCCTCGCTGCCCGGCGCCTGGTGCATGCCCAGGAAGGCCAGGGGAAGGGCCACGCTGGCGTGAGCCTTCAGCACGTCCGGGCTGTAGTGGCTGATGGCGTGCACGGTGAGCGCGCACGACGACTTGTACACTGGCTCTGAAGGCAGGGGGGAGAGACAGAAGGAGAGAGATGATCAAAATGAAAGTCATGGGCCACACAACCACCCTGGTTGGGACTCTCTTTGTGGTGCTTCTTAATCAGGCAGCTGGACCTCAGTGTCTCACCTTCTTTCTCCAGGTACCAAGTGTTGAGCTTCAGCAGGAGTTTCTCCACACTGCTGTCCTTCGCTGTCTGAACACAACACAACAGCCGGGCCAATCAATCGACATGGATCGAAAATCAACCAAACAGACCAGAGTGTTTAATACATTGACATATCTGAATGCACAGGTTTGAGTTTGAGGTGACCGAGATTGTGCTGACCCTGACGAGGTGACCCAGAGCGAAGGCGAAGGCCTTCTGCACCACGCTGCTTCGGTCATGGATGCCGTTCAGCAGGGAGCTCATCAGTTTACCTGCGGAAAACAAAGCACCGCCCCGGTTAGCCGGTGGCAGGCAGCATGACTCAAATCAAGCACACCCAGACTTAATTACACGGAGACCATAAATCCCAGTGTACTAAGTGACGGGAGGGGGGAAGCTAGTCAGAACAGGATATAAGGAGACTAGCGTGCGGCGGGGAGATATTCCGTGGACATGTGACGGAAGGCGGTGTTACCTGAGTACGGGGTGAGATCCTGCGGACACTGCACCGTGAGGGACACGATCACACTGGCACAGCCCCCCTGGAGAGAGGGAGGGAGAGAGAGAGGCTTGTTGGCTCACAGAGGAGAGGGGGGAGTGTGTGAGAGAGAGAGAAACTGAGAGTGACGGAGGAAATCGAAAAGGGAGAAAATAAAACGGCGTGTAGGGGTGAGAGACGGTGACAGAGAAAATGAGAGGAACAGAGAGAAAATAAGAGAGAGTGTGTGTGTGTGTGTGAAAATGAGGGTGTGTGTACCTTAGTGCCCAGTCCCACTCCGCTCTTGAGCAGGTCACACAGCCTAGGCACCAGCTCCCCTAGGACAGACACGTCTAGGTGCTGGAGACACTGGAGGGAGAGAGAGAGAGGCAGAGACACACACATTGATAGAAAGTATAGATTAATGCAGCCACACCAAAGATGGTGTGTGTGTGTGTGTAAAGTGTGTATGTGGGGAGTGTGTTTGTGTTGTACCATATTGATGGTCTCCATCATGGGAGATGACTTGGCAGCACTGAGTCTGGCTGCATCCATGGCACTCTAGAGGACGAACACACACACACACGCATATATTAGCGTAATCGGCGCATCATACAAAAGCTTCCACAGAGCTTTACTGCAATGCCCTCCCAACTCTATAAATAGCCCCCTCTGGGACTGTAGGGGTCAAAGGTGAGAGGGGTCATGGGTGAGGGGGGGGGGTCACCTTCTCCTGCTCGGTGGCTCGGAGGCTGAGGTAGTTGAGGACCTGGGGCTCCAGGGTGCTGAGAGCCTCCAGCAGGGCGGGGATGAGGCGCGGGGCGTGGGGCTTCAACCTGGCCCCCGCAGTCTTGCTCACCTTCACCAGGGTCTGGATACTGGTGACAGAAACAGGCAGAATATATTTACAAAGACAAAAGGGGTTATTAGGGAGGAGAGAGAGGCCTGAGAGGAGGGGGGGAGAGAGAGACTAAACATATTTTCAAAGAGAAAGGGCTGAAGTGAGGGACTGAGTGACACCCAATACACACGCGAGGAGCGTGGCGGCGGTGTGTGTGTGTGCGCTCTTCACCTGAGCGCGCGGACCTCGGCCACGTTGCTGACGATGCCCTTGTCCAGCAGGGTGGGGAGCAGCACGGCCACAGTCCTCTGAGCTGCTGCTCCCGTAGACTCACACATACGAGTACACACCTGGAGACAGAGGGACACCTTAACACACACACACACACCTGGAGACAGAGGGACACCTTAACACACACACACACACCTGGAGACAGAGGGACACCTTAACACACACACACACACCTGGAGACAGAGGGACACCTTAACACACACACACACACCTGGAGACAGAGGGACACCTTAACACACACACACCTGGAGACAGAGGTACACCTTAACACACACACCTGGAGACAGAGGTACACTTTAACACACACACCTGGAGACAGAGGTACACCTTAACACACACACACACACCTGGAGACAGAGGGACACCTTAACACACACACACCTGGAGACAGAGGTACACCTTAACACACACACACACACACACCTGCAGAGATGGGTGACATACCTAAATACACACTCTCCTCTACCCTGCCCTCCCACCACCACCACACACCCTCCTCAATAAGAAGTACCTTGCTGAGTGTTTTCAGGGTCAGGTCAGCAGCCTTGCGTACAGATTCCTGGAACACAGATTGGACCGGTGATGTTGAGTGTTATGTAATGTGATGTTTCTCAGAGAGCCAGAAAGTCAGAAGAAACCGACCAATCACCTTTATGTCATCCAGGACCCTGAATAGCGTCTCCCAGATCTCCGACAGGTGGTCGATGAGGTCATCGGCCTGCCGCCCGCGAATCAGATCGTTCAGGGCCAAGCAGCTAAAGAGACAATCGACCAATCAAATCAGCAGCATTTCTACCATTCAAAATAAAGACAATCTGAACACAATTCACTCCCCGTGCAAATTTGGCAGGTTTGTCTTACACAGGTGTGTGTTCCTTACCTGGATTCACGGACCCTCCAGGTGTTACTCGTCAGGTTAGAGATGACGTCCTGGAGAATCTCCTTCAGGTACTTGTCCACCTGACACACACACACACACACACACACACACTATTACCATATTCTAATGTTGCATGATCTATTCGTCTGTTGAGTGTGCTTTAACTAAAAGCGTATGTGGCATTTGTGTCACATAAAAAGTGAAAACATGAGCTCTGTGTGTATGTGTGCCCACCATGGTCTTGTCGGTCACCAGGGCGTCCCAGATGCTGATCATAGCCTGGCGGATGCCCATGTTGGGGTCGAACTGGTAACGGTAGAGGCGTGGGATCAGCTGTGGCAGGTAAGGAGTGAGCTGCTCACCTGCCTTGGTTGCGATGATGTTGAACCCAAACGCTGCTCCCTGATAGGGTGGGAAAACACCAGAAGAGCGTGTGTGTGTGTGAGTTAAGTGTGTATGCTAAATGAGATCATGGTGCTATCATTGAACGACATCAAATCTGTCAGGTGGTGTTGGACTTCCTGGTTGTACCTTGCGAGAGTTCCACATGGCGTGGTGATTGGCCAGGTTCATGAACTTGTAGACCAGATCTGGTTGGTTCAGGTCGCTGGCCAACGAGCACAGCTCTTTGTAGGTGGACAGTCCTTGGCTGCAGGTGACCGTGGAAACGAGACAGACCATAACTAAAGAAAAGTGTCTGCTACATGACATTAAGAGGGGTCTGGGAGGTGATGAGGCAGAGAGAGTGTGTGTTTGTGTGATGAACTGCTCACCCGTCAGGAGCCTTTCCCAGAGCCTCGCCCTGAAACACCTCAGTATCACCTGACACAGCGTGCTTCACCCTGGGAGAAAACAAACGCACATTACCAAAAAGGGAGCTGTTCATTGTCACTCTTCCCTAGTCTATGACACCCCGTCTCTCCGTTCCCCCCTCGCTCTCTCTCTCTCTTGCTCTCTCTCTCTCTCTCTCTCTCTCACCTTTTTCCCGTCATGAGTGTCTCCACCAGGGTGGACACCAGCTCCTGCTGGTCTCCCTCTCCCCCCATCTCGTAGACGAGACCCAGCCCCTTGGACGCCACGTCCTGACTCAGGTCTGCAGAGGAGGGACGGAAGGAACGAGAGAAGGAAAGGACTAAATAAGGCTCCATACAAGTAAGGGGCGTACGCACACATGAAGAGATGACAAGGAGGGATGGGCGGGGATGTGGAGGGAGTGGAGGTGACTCACCGTCAGGGTCTGAGAGGATTGAGATGAAGGCCGCCTGAATCTCCTTCAGGTGACACTGAGCCGGAGAGAGAGACAAAGCAATACTTTTGAATGAAGAACACTTCGGTCCATCCTTCTACCGCTGTAACCTTGCCCTAGGCCTGCCTTCTAACCCGGGAGTCCATCCTACCTTGATCTCCTTGTGCTGGCTCAGCTTCTTGACCAACGACAGGAGCCATATGCAGGCAGCCTGCCGGACGTGAGGGTTTTGACTGGGGATGTATTTGGAGAGGATGGCCTTTAGGACCCAGGGGACCATGTCGTTGCTCTTCACATCTGAGCCGAGGGGAGGGGAGATGTAGTACAGCGCTCTAGACCAGTGTCATGTAAAGTAGCCACTTACAGATCCTTTTGATCTGCCAATTAGTCTACCAATGAGCTCTACCCATCCCCGTGCGCGTGTGTGTGTGCGTGGTCTTACTGTCGGGGGGGCTGTACTGCTCCTCGGTGCAGGTCCAGGGGTCTCGGGCAGCTCCTGAGCAGGTTCCTATAGCTGCACTGGTGATGGCCTCCCCTACGGTGAACTGCAGCTCCACCTGCTTAGCCTGGGGGGGGGGGTCAAGCACAGTTTAGAAGGTTGTCTCTGTTTCACGGAGAAGAATGACACGGCAGACCACGTTCACGTCCCAGTCAGGCAGGGTTCGGAGGGTTCCGGAACAGGAAGTACCTCCACAGAGTCCATGAGGCCTTGCAGCAGCTTCTTCTGGTGGGGGAAGTCTCTGTCTCCCACCGGCAGATAGCCCAGGGTCTGGATAGCCCTCTCCTTCATCTACACACACAGGACATTACACACACTCAGGCAAGTAACTGCAAGTTTACACAAACGCATCAGGCTAGCCCTATGCTTGCTTCAAGACACTTTCAAAAGACTAATGAAATAGTTCCAGAGTGGGGGATGTGTCCGTGGCTACCTTGGTGGTCTCCTTGCCGGACGGGATGCGAGCCAGCAGGTTGTCCACCATGCTGAGCTTGGTGAAGCCCTCGCCGTCCCCCGGGATCAGGAGGGTCCCATTACGGCCGATCTCCCCCAGAGCTGTGCATGCCGCCACCGGGAGCAAAGCTGTCCCGCTGTCCAGGAAGGAACCTGCAGCAGGACACACAACGTGGGACGTGGGAGCGTAGGCTCAAGAACTTATGTTTTCGCCACACGAATATCCTTCACAACAACAAGACAATTGGGTTTGTTTGTGATTACCGATCGTCTTGGTTGCCATGGCAACGAGCTCCTCGTCCTCCTCGGGGTTGGCGTTCATGCGCAGCTCTCGGCTGTGGGCGGAGTCTCCGGAGGTGAAGGTCTTCCTCTTGCTCATGTACCTGCCTACCATGTAGCCCAGAGCCATAATGGCACCGTGCTGGGTCTCCGGGCTCTAGGTTTCCATAGCGAAATACAGATTTACATTCAGCTCAGTGAAACTGGGACGACATTCTACCCTACACATACCTTCAATTGAAACTGTGGAACTGAAAGCAACCGCCATAAAAATAGATTTTTCTGTCTTTAATGTATTCCTGTGGGTATGAACTACGTACGTGGTTGTCTTTCGTAATCTTGATGAGGTTCTGGACAGCGGTCTTGAGCTCGTTGCCTGACATGGTGGACACCACCACAGCATACAGCTGGGCAGCTAGCTCCCTCATGTCCTCCTTGTTGGTGTTCATTAGACTCTGTGGAGCAGGGGAAACATTTAGCACAGCGTCAATTAGCATTCGCATCTAGTGGTTTTGTGATTCACAAACTGCAAAGTGAAGACACGTACTTTAATCCAGTCAATCTTGTCAATGAATTTTGGAGCCAGTTTTTGAGGGCAGACAGACACCACCTCCAGTAGGCAGTACATTACTGGGACTCCTGGGAAAGACAAAGAAAAACACAGTTCAAATCGGGTTGTGGATTGAGTCGGGAATGCTAGTAACATTGGACACCTCTCTCAATCCCTCACCTCCAATCGCTGAGAGCAGCTGTTGCAGGAGGTCCATGTAGATGTGAACAGGGTTGGCATCGCTGCCCTTTGACCCCGAGGAGGAGGATTGGGGGTCAGAGGTCAGCAGGGTGTTAATATAGCAACCGATGGCGGGCGCGTCATCCTGCATGTCCGCCAGGCTTTTAGAGACAGGTGTCGCCCCGGCGCTGTATGCCAGACACATCCTCAGGTACAGCACAATCTGAGACAAGGAAGGGAGGGTCAAACAGGAAGTGAAGTCAAACCGGAAGTGGCAACATCCCAAAACGTGCCACTGAACTGGCAGGAAATGGTCCTGCTGTTACCTGTCCTCATTATTTTCTTACCTCTCCGAATGCGGATGGGTTGAAGGGCAGGGTGTTGGTTCCAATGATGTACTTAGCTGGAGTCCTCATCCGCTGGGAAGCCTAAGGGGAGAACAGGTTTTACAGTTAGATCTGGAAATAGACAGATGGGCATGCCATGAGGCTGTAGGTGTCAGGTTGGGTGCCCTCACCTTCTCCTGGACGTAGCTGACCATATCAGGGAAGGAGGGCATGGGTTTGGATCCCTCCTTCTCAGAACCCTTGGTAGGAAAAGCCCTCAGCACCTTCTGGGCCTCCCCACACACCTCCTCTCTCCTGCAGGACACACAGCCCCCCCCCCGAATCCTTAGACCCTCCTTGCTCTGTTCCCTGACATGAACATGGTTTGTTGGTGATGGTGGTGTCCAGAAGACTTACGGGTCTCCAGCGGCCAATAGGAGCAGGTATCTGGACAGCACGTGATCAGGGGGGAACACCGTGCAGGCAAACTTCATGGCCACCTGACGCACCTGGACCTCCGGCTAACCAATCACAACACAGTATTCAGACAAGTGTAAACACACAAAATAATAACCACCAACTAGTATGTTTTTACTCTACATAAGGACAACACGGCCTGATCATTCTAACAAAGACATTATCCAATACAAGAGAATAAGCCATTTTCTCCTGAGCTGTCATTTGTGAATACATTTGGATTGGACAGTACAACAGATACATACGCAATGATTCTCATCATTACCTTGCCCATGTAGGCAGCCACCAGAGCCTCCATCAGGTTGAGAAGCGCCCCCTGGAGGTTGGTGTAGGCTCCTACCATCATAGACAGAGCTTCCTGGATGGCCAGACGGACATCAGATTCCTCCTACAAAAGGCAAAGCATAAGGGACAACATGTAGGTTGCAGTGCATTGAAAGTGAAACAATCCATTATATATGTCCTCCTTGGAACCAGACTAGTCAGTCACAACTAGGAAGAGCTATCTATTAACTATAATTATACGGAATCAATCATAAAAATGTGTCAGAGCATGTCCTGGTGTTTTGTCCTGGTTCTAACACCGGCCGCCCCATCCCTCCAGACTCACTTTGCACATGGACTCAAAGAACTGCTGGACCAAAGCGATGTCTTTAGTGAAAAGCTGGGGCATGCGGCTAAACAAAGAGAAACAAAAGCATGTTATCATCCCCTGAGCACACAACACCTACAGAACATACACAAGTAAATCCATAAGAATAAGAATGCAGCATTACTGGGACAGCTTCCCCACGGCGGAGTAGGCTACACACAGCAACTTTGGATCCTGCAGAGAGAACAGGTATCTTTATATGATGAAATGTAAATTGTACAAAATAAGTTGTCTTTTGTTTTGTTTTTGTATTTGTATTTTCTTACATAAGATGTTAATTATGGGATTGCACATGTTGATAGTGGCAGTGTCTCCCTACCTCCTTGTATTCGTTGATGAGCTTGGTCAGCCCGTTCAGCAGCATCAGGCCAAGAGGTTTGTTAGTATCAGGACACCTGGGAAACCAAAACAACCGTTAAAAGTCTGTTTGTTTCCTGACGAGAAGGTAACAGGACTGGCCACCGTGCGCTCAGTGAAGGTGGGCTAGCCCCCAGAAACCAACTTACACCATGCAGATGTGGTGGACAAACTGAAGGGTGAGGGACAACAGTTTGTTGTTGGTGTTGACTCCGAACAGGCCGTCATATACAACCTGTGGAAACAGAAAGATGGACAAAAGACCGCGTGAGAGGTTTTCTACCCAGGAGGGGGGAGCCTGTACGCAATCACCACACACGCACTCTACCTGGATGTTAGCTGGGAAGCACTCCGCAGCTAATCGCGAGCGTAGAAGGTGTGGTAGAATCTTCAGCTTAACTCTAGTGCTGACCGGCTCATGTTTCAGCTCTCTCTTCAAGCTGGCTCCCTGGAATACACACACACACACACCTGTTGACCCACTGCCGGCTTTCTATTTGAAGAGATATGTTTAAAACAGAGAATGTCTCCACAAACTGTATTGAGAGGTAGATACACACCTTGGTTTTGAGAGGGATGTCCCCAAGGTAAACCTTGTACATCTTGTTGATAATTAAGGGGTTGTCCCAGTTAATGATGCTGATGAAATATGACAAAACAGCAGAACAGTTATAACAAACTTGACCCCTGGTGTGTCCTTTAACGAGATGGTATCTTAGTCTGTTGGGTGTTAGAAATGGGACCACATTTTCTTACCTCTGTTTGCTTTTCAACTCCAGGTCGGCTGCCGTGGCAACGCTGTGGCGGGTGTCACTTGAGGCGACGACCAGGTGGACCACTGTCTCCACCTCGGGAACCTGCTCCGCCTCGATGAACTTAACGATGCCCAGCTTACACTGGGCACGCACACACACAAATGGTCAGTAGGTTGGCACAGTCACTCCCTTCCATAATCACCATTTTTGTTTCATTTATCTTCCGATCGGATTCTTTAACCAACTGAATAGCATGAACAATTATGCTATTCAAGACAGCTATTCACAAATGCGGCTGTTCACCCGGTTCCAGGGGTCAGGGTTCATACCTGCTCCAGCTGCTCGGCGCTCCACTGGGCCTCCCCTATGACCCTCTTGGCGGCGTAGACGCTCATGCCTGGTGGGGGCTGGGGCAGGCCCTGTCCGGCTACTGCCGCCGCCCCGGCACTCCCCTGGGGGGAGGAGGGAGCTGGGCGAGTGGGAGGCTCGTTCAACACAAACCTGGAGGCCCGACATACAGGACAGCTGGTAAGTATTCGGTCGAGATCCTTATGAGATGAATAAAGTGAATCGATGCCTGGTTCTATCCCCCACATTGTCCACATGTGCCAACAGCGGTTGGCTGACAGCGGTAGCCCCGCCCCTCACCCGTAAGGCATGAGTAGGACGTCAAGCATGAACTCCAGCAGCAGCTGCACTGTCTTCGGCTTCTCGATCAGGATGAAGGGAGAGGTGTTCTTGGAGTGGTCAGCGGGGTACTTCATGTGGTAGAGTGTGGGGATCAGGAGGTGCATCAAGCTGGGGGAGAGGCAAGGATGCAGACGTTACAACAGGAATGGCCATGGACCAGATGCAAATCAGTTTGTAGAGGGAATGGGCTGACATAATAAAGGGAGGTTGGGATTTTTAGGGAGGAGCCGTTTGCGAGGCATGCATGTGTCGCCTTCTCACCTGTCCTGCTGTGGCTGTGGTTTGCCCTCCATAGCTGTGAGCAGAGTAGGGGCGAGCTCGCACTGTTTGCCCACCTCCAAACGAGGATAGCCCATCTTGATATAGATTATTGTGAAATTCTGCAACATACCAAGCACATTCAAAAAATCAAATTCATAATTCTGTGTTCAAGAAAATTCAGAAAGTAAAATCTAGTTTGTGAAGGTGGATTCTGCATTTTTAAGATGACATGGTCTGTTTCCTTCCTATATGTAAGTGAGGTGGTTACCGTAACAAAGGATGCTGCGGCAGGATCTTGATACTGCACTAACAGAGTCTCCACAGGAAGTTGAATCTTAGGCCTGCTCTTTATCCTCTTGTTCAAGTGCACGAGCAACTCCATCACCTAGTAGGACGAGACACCGCTCATTAAAACCCGTTATGTTTCAAAAGAGGAGTAATGGTTTACCTGATTTAGGACATTAACATTAGACTGAGCTGTGACAATGCTGGGAAGTCCCAAAAGTCTGCCACTAGGTTGACAGAAATAGCTATGACAAAAAAAGATGCTTCAACAGGAACATGAGTAATGGACTTACTTTTTTTCTCACACCCTCCTGAACGCTGGACAATTTCAGAAGAACAGGGGGCAAGAACTTGGATATTATGTCCTGTAACTGCTCATCTGTTTCTGCATGGCCCAAGCGAAGGAACACTCGTTCCAGTTGATCTATAACAACCAATGTATAAAGCAATTAACGTTCAGTTTGAGCAATTCGGATTTATGTCAAATGTCATGATGGAAGTAAATAGAGGGTGTCATTCTGCGGTTATAAATAGGTCCAATTTGGTCCGATAAATGAATTAACAACATGTGTAAACGGACAGCCAGACGCAGCGGTAGACAATATAATTTATATTCATATTTTTGGCTGCATAAGGCTGCTTTTCACCTGCAGAGGCAAAATGGCCACCCTAAAAGATATCTGTCATGACACTAATGTGCCACTCGTGCATACATATGGATCACTAAACTAGGACGAAATAGCTTAGTTTGAAGCTGGTTTATTTGTTGGTTCATTCAGGAAAAGCCTACTGCCCTGGCTAATCCAGCTACAGCGTTAAGTAGCCACTAGCCAGTAGTAGCAGTCAGCCAGACACCACCCGGCTCAAGTTGGCATTGCTACCCAATATAAGCTAAGTAGATAGCTATGGCAGCTAGCCTCTATCAACGCATTAAATCATTTTTTTCTGGCAAATTGTATCACACGTTTAAACATGACACTGGTGTTTAGGAAAAGTCAAGAACCAAAGTAAACATTTTAAACAGATCGTATAGCTCCCATAGTCCACTGAGTGTTAACTCCATTTAACAACAGTTTCATTTTGACCATGACTGGGCATACGGCCTTCTCTGTGCTAGCTAGCTAGGTAGCTGGGCTTACAATGTCTCTGCGCTGTCCCGTAAATGAACGTTTATCAGACACATCACACATGTCTGGATTGAAACAATAGGTGAAATCAATGTATTAAACGTGACATCAAAAGTTAACGCTCCTGACGTTTTTTAAAACCTATGAATCACACCAAAATCACTTAGAAACTTACTGAGTTCATCTTGTGCAGCCATGTTTGAAGAAAGTCATGGGCGAGTCGCTCTCACTTCCAGTCAGGAGTGGCACTACACTACACAGATAGAGATGCCACTCCTCTCTCTCTCTGACTGTGTCAATGGATGCAATAACCAGTTATTTTTTTAAAGATATAACTCTACCCATCTTACTGAATACTTTCATACTGCATTTATTGGTCTAGGCTACTACTTGAATTAACCAGACAGAATAGCATTCTCGACAAGAAAGAAAGCACAACATTAAACTATCTAATTACGATATAGAATAGTAAGTATAAATAAGTCAAGTATAATTTAATTATGATTTATTGGGTGTATCATAAAAATTCTATAATTCAAATAATAAAATACATTTTGGAACCGTTACTGTACAGATAGGGGGCAGCATTACGCATGACCGGTGTTTGCATGCTTAAGGCCCAATAGTAGAAGAAGACACTGGCAGTGAACGAACCACTACCAGCTGTCATGTGAAAACAGATGTACGATCAGCGCAACGGATAAACAACAATACGACATTTTACCCATTATAACCAAGGTATAGTACATATCGTATGGACGTTGTAATATGTACAGTGTAGTTTATACATGCCGGGTTGTTTCGCTTCAATTCATTTGCAGGATCTATTTTTGTGAAAACCAACAGCAGTCCTGTGGCTAAGCTAATCTGGCTAAACTGGCTGTACTGTAGAGCTAGCCAACTGTAGCTTATCGAAGTTAGCACACGCCCTTATGGACACCTCATAATTCGCTTGCCCTGTAAATCATGCTTTTTTTGAACCTAAATGTATTCCAAAGTTAATCTCATTCAGTAAAACATTTAATCTATTTTATTGCGATATTTGTGTATCATACAGATAGCCAAATTGCAAGGGGCCTAGCAGCCCGACACCTTGCATCCAATGGACATTTAAATGCCCCTTTATGTGTATTGTGAAGCCCGATGAATGCAAGCTAACTTAACCGAGGTGGTGTCCTTTTAAAGATACGCACCTGATGTTCTGTCTATTAAATAAACTCAATATATATCAAGCAAGTCTCAGGTGGTTTAAATTGACTTTATCCATAGGGAGTGTCCCAGACAGTCGGTGGTGGTAGCATAGCTAGCTCATAGTTATCAATATTCTCAGTGTCTGTTCTGCCATTGCTGGCTATCACAACAGAACGTAGCTTGGCCAGCCAGACAAAGATCAGCCCTGCCGTTTTCACTCATGTAGTTTAACATAGAGCTAGGCATATATGTTAGCCAACTCGTCTCAAATAAATCATACTTTACATTAATGGTGTTTAAAGGTTTACTTTAACGGGTGGTTTGACTGTATATGCTTGTTTTTTATTTATTTAATTAGTGCTTTTATTTGTTATACAACTTACACATCGTCTAATTTTATTTACCAGCATTCGTATTACATTTTGAATAGCACGGTGCTCTGTTTAATCTCATTATTTAAACACTGGGTAAATCCAATCCTTTGTCCCCGTACAAAGTACATTTGGAGTTGGGAAGCAAATACACCAGAAGGACTTCAAGCGTCAATGAGACAGGCTAAGGTTTAGCCTTTTGTTTACGGCACTTGCCCACCACCTAGCGGCCATTGGAGAGTGATGTAAAGCTCTTATTCACGAAGTAATCGATGTCATAGCGCAATAAATGATATAGCAATTCTGCCCCAGACTTGCAAGTTTAGTTTTATCATGAAGGCTAATTTGCATTGCAAATAATCGAACAGTGTACTGGACTGGTACTCCACTGGTAGTGAGTATGTACGTTTGAGAAGTTCAAGAGGGTCATTGGATTTGTTACCATATAATCATTTCTAGGGGATGGGGAGAGCATGGGGATGGGGGGTCATTATTCAGAGCCTACATAATGGGAGATGAAACTACTGTCTGTTGAATTTCTCCTGGTGGCTGTTCCCTCTAGGCTGTAGCAGGTGAGGCAGGCAGAGTCAGGATGGCGGGAGCAGAGGTGTATACCCCTGCAAACCCCACCTGCAAGATAATGACTTTCCGGCCCACCATGGAGGAGTTCAGGGACTTCAACCAGTACCTGGTGTACATGGAGTCCCAAGGAGCACACCGCGCTGGCCTGGCCAAGGTATGATGTGTGGTCTCATATTGCAGGGGTGTTTGAAATGGCAGTGTTTCCTAGGCATGGTCAAGGTGTGTGTGTGTGGCGTTTCTAGACCATACCAGGGGGGAATTGTGTATGCCGATGATGAACCAATCGCTGCATAAAAACTGCCTTTCTCTCTCCCCCCAACCTTTCCCAGGTGATCCCTCCAAAGGGCTGGAAGCCGCGGCGTAGCTACGACGACATTGACGACCTGATGATCCACGCCCCCATCCAGCAGATGGTGGCGGGCCAGTCGGGCCTCTTCACCCAGTACAACATTCAGAAGAAAGCGCTGAGCGTGCAGGAGTTCAGGCGACTCGCTAACAGTGACAAGTCAGTAATTGACCCCTTTTGCGTGCACCGCGCTCACTGATCTCAGCCAATCTAGGATTATTTTTTAACAGGATTCATTTGAAAGGGAAAACCCACCTGGATTAGTACTTTCTGTCAAGCCATTTTCACATCTCATCATTGGTGGAGGTAGAAACATCAACTCCCACACATTGGGGAAAAAATGGCTACCTGTGTAAAAAAACTAAGGTGTAAGTGTTCCTTTGTGATGTGTTTTTCCACATCTTTCCATCACTATCTGTTGCTTTAGATACTGCACCCCTCGCTACTTGAACTATGAGGACCTGGAGAGGAAGTACTGGAGGAACCTGACCTTTGTGTCGCCCATATATGGAGCTGACGTCAGCGGCAGTCTCTACGATGAGGTAACACCTGGCCGCTCGCTCACAAAGATGGCGGTTTGTTTTTGACCTTGTAGCTCGGTGTCTCAAGCGTGCGTTCTGTCACCTCCTGTCTCAAAAATCTTTTCTCCTGTTACTCCATCCCTTCTCTCCGTCTCTGCCTCCCCTCCTGCACACACACACACACACACACACACACACACACACACACACACACACACACACACACACACACACACACACACACACACACTCATTCTCCCATCATCTCTACTCTCCTTCGCTATCAATCCTCCAATTCTTTCTTCTTCTCCCTCTACCCTCTCTTCCTCCTCCTCTTCCCAGGACATTGAGGAGTGGAACATCGGCCACCTCAACTCCATCCTGGATGTGATCGAGGAAGACTGTGGCGTTTCCATCCAAGGGGTCAACACGCCCTACCTGTACTTCGGCATGTGGAAGACCTCCTTCTCTTGGCACACGGAGGACATGGACCTCTACAGCATCAACTACCTGCACTTTGGCGAGCCCAAGTCTTGGTGAGGGGGGTAGGATGCACGCTCGTGCGTAGGGAGAAGGGGGGCACGCTCGTGCGTAGGGAGAAGGGGGGCACGCTCGTGCGTAGGGAGAAGGGGGGCACGCTCGTGCGTAGGGAGAAGGGGGGCACGCTCGTGCGTAGGGAGAAGGGGGGCATACTCGTGTGTAATATTTTGGGGGCTTGTGGATGAGCAACTTGTCAGGCTTAATTGGGTTGTTTGCTTTTGTCACTGAGGCAAGATATGGCAAGAGGAGAAGGGGGGGGGGGGGGGGCTTGTGAAAGAGATGGAGCGTTGGGGAAAAGCAAAAGTGAGCGGGGAGGAATAAGAGTGGGAGGAATGGCGAGAGAGAGAGAGATTTCCTTTCTTCCTCCCTCTCTAGGTTGTCTGGCTCCTCTGTCTCTCTTTCCCCTGGGAGGGAAGTGTGCTCATTAGAGCAGTCAGCCCTGCAGCCCCCTTATGGATTCAGTGTCACTGCCAGACAGGACGCACGCACACACACACACACACACACACACACACACTTCACCTTGCCCCCATTTTGACAGCTTGTCGCTGGAGGGGAGATGCTTAAAAGGCACCTCTCCCACCTTCCCTCACAACTGTATCATGGGCTGCCTCTCCAACCCCCCAGCTCTGTGTGTCATGTTGTAGGGGTGTGTGTGTGTGTGTGTGTGTCTGGATGCATACATGTGTGTAGTGGGGGGGGGGGGGGGGGGAGGTTTGGGTTATAATGCCAGATAGAGGAGGTGTGAGCCAAATGGAACGCCTCTCTCAGACCCGAAGGGAGTTCTACACCTTTCCAGACCTTCATAACTAGAGCCTCACAGCTGTCATCTCTGGATGAGTTGTTTGGGCCAGAGTTGGTCCTCATTATCAAAGCCTCGCTTCAGTGACCCAAATTGGGCTGTTAGAGCTCTGACGAGAACGCCGCTGTGATGTTCTTTTCCTTCTTTCAGCGTGTTTAGATTCAAGGTACACTTGAAGAGGAAGTGGGTGTAGTGATGACTTAAATCAAAGCAAAGAAATTGCTTTACTAAAGTGGATATTTTTTTGCCTGAACTGACCACTTGGTGTCAGTCTTGTAGTGTACCAAATGAAGGAAGATTATTCTGTGAAGAATTTCATGCTACCCATACTTGTTTGCCTTCTGGTTTGAAATGCAGTGTAAGTGTATATTGTAAACAAGTCACGCGAACAAATGTTGATAAGCACACACACACACACACACACACACACACACACACACACACACAACACACACAGACACACACAGACACACACACACACACAGACACACCACAGTATTGACGGTATCTTTCCCTTGTTTTTCCCCAGGTATGCCATCCCCCCTGAGCATGGGAAGAGACTGGAACGTCTTGCCACAGGTAATAAACGAACGTCAACTGTTCTTCAACTTAGACATCCTCAATCTTTACAGTGATCTTCTTCATGGAGGAAAACAAGATTTATTTCAATAAACAAATTATCGAACGCCCATCTGTTAAAGTTAGCGTTTGGGAGGGGTCACTCATGTTAGGAGCTGTGCCTTTCTGTCAGCTAACAAACAACAGTGAGAGTGTTTTGACGGCGTCCATGTTGTGTGTGTGTGTGGCTCTTGTTCCTCCTCAGGGTTCTTCCCCAACAGCTTCAAGGGCTGCGAGGCCTTCCTCCGTCACAAGATGACCCTCATCTCTCCCTCTGTCCTGAAGAAGTACGGCATCCCCTTTGACAAGGTAAGCTGGCATGCAGCGCAAGTCACCATACTCTCACCATACTCTCTATAATCTCTCACGGTGCTGCGTTCATGGCCTACCAATAGCCTGCCTTCGTCAGTCAGCGTAGATGGGAGATCTGACAAGATTAGACCTTTAATCTCTCCCATGCTCTCTCTCCCTCCCCTGTCTACCTCATTCTCTCTCTCTCTCTCCATCCCCTGTCTACCTCATCCTCTCTCTCTCTCTCCCTCCCCTGTCTACCTCATCCTCTCTCTCCCTCTCCCCCCCCCCCAGATCACCCAGGAGGCGGGGGAGTTCATGATCACCTTCCCTTACGGCTACCACGCTGGCTTCAACCACGGCTTCAACTGCGCCGAGTCCACTAACTTTGCCAGCGTCCGCTGGATCGACTACGGCAAGGTGGCCACGCAGGTAAACGGGAACGTTTGACTGTTCCTACGTAGCTGTCCAAGGTAGTTTCAATCACCATTTAATAATGACCTTGAACCTGTGTCCCAGTGCACCTGCAGTAAAGACATGGTGAAGATCTCCATGGACCCCTTTGTCAAACGCTTCCAGCCCGACCGCTACCCCATCTGGAAGCTGGGCAAAGACTCCGCCCCCCTCGACCACACCCGCCCCACGCCGGGCTCCACCCCTGAGCTGCAGAGCTGGCTGCAGAGGCGCCACAGGGTCAAAACGCCCGACAAGAGGTCAGTCCTGCTTGAACTGTTGTACCCTGGATACATAAAAAGGTATATTTGATTTGGGTTACCTCGCACCCCTGTTGTTTTGGATCTTAATTAGCCTTTTTTTTGGAATGTGCTGTTGGGTCAGTCTCGTCGATTGAGTTGAGTTAGTTGTGCCATCACAGAGTTCCCATTCAGTTTCCCTGTTGTAATCCTTCCTGGTTTGATTTCTGCAAATCCTCGTTATAATCCTCTCTCACTCCCTCCTAGCAGCAACCTCCCTCACTCCCGTACGCGCTCCAAGCGCCTGCGGACCACAGAGGAGCCCCTAGCCCTGGAGGGTCCCTCGGTCCTCTCCAGCCGCAAGAGGGGCTTGCCGGGCCCCCTGGGGCCCAAAGTCCGGAGAGCCCTGGCCCAGACAGGCAGCAGTGCCAGGGAGGAAGAAGAAGAAGAGGAGGAGGAGGAAGAAGAGGAGGATGAGGCGGAGGACGAGAGCTCCTGTCTTAACCAGAATCAGAACTCTCTCCAGTTCCCTGGTAAGAGACTGACTGGCGGAGACAGAAGGTATGGGATCAGAATGCGGGGCCGGACGCTTCAGATAATCCAATCCTCATCGTCTGTGTTTCTAACCACCAGCATGTAGTGTAATGGTCTGTTCCGTTCTTCTCTATGGTGTCCTACCGCATCAAGTCAATAGTAAATCGAGTGTTCTCCCATCTCCAGCAGGTCCTTGCAGACAGATGTGCATCGTCAAGGTGAACAGGATGGAGAGCGACCTCCTGACTTTTCCCTACGCTGAGTTACCAGGTTCCCGTCGCCCCGACCCCTCCCCCTGTCCTACAGCTCCTTCCAGCAGAAAGGCTTTCTCAGGGCTGCCTCTCCCATCCCTTCTGAACGATCCCCATCAGGACCCCTCGGGTTCAGAGGTCGTGGCAGGACCCCGATGTGGATCAGACTCAGAGACTGCCCCTACACATGCCTGCTCAAAAATGCCAGGACCCAAGGATGGCATTACTAAGCCTCTCCCTTTAGAAGCGGAACGCTCTCTACCTTTTCAGGATGGCAGCAGTAGTAAAGCCGTGTGGTTGGGCTCTTCTCCCCCCCAAACGGGTTGTCCTGGTGGGCTGGAGATGTTCACCAACCCACCTGTCTCTGAAGCTCTGACAACCAGAGACCCCCCCACCCTAACACCCACCACCTCCAGCACTGACGTGGGTAGGGGTCAAGGTACGGAGACGGACATCTCGAACACTACAAACCCAGCGAGGACACAGCTCACCCGCCCGGCACGCCACAATCACTCCGCCACAGAAGCACTTTACGACGTGAACCCAGACCCAGCGGAGAGCCATCGTGGCTCCAGTCCAGTCTCGCTTCCTCCCGCGCCGAGCCTCCCCCCCGTACAGAGCCGCACCTTCGCCGAGAACGGCGCCCCCCCTCTGTTGCAGAGGAGTGCCGTCGGTGCCGACATGCCCCTCCTCACCCCCGAGCTTGCGGGGGAGGAGCGCTTTGGCCCCCTCCCTCCCGTCCTCACCCAGGAGATGCCCTCCCTCACCCTGGCTGTCAGCAGCGGGCAGGCAGAGGTGAAAACCTCCACAGTACTGGGCTGTCTACCCGCGCCCGTACTTCAGCGTGAAACGCCTGTCCCCTCAGCGCTCTCGCCTCGGACGCCAACCGCCGAGTTTGGAGAGGTGGCACAAACGTCGACGGTGAAGGAGTTCCTTCAGCTTAACCACCACTGGCACCCGAGTCCTACTCAGGAGGGTTCCCATACCGAACAGATGGCTACTAACTCCACCGCCGACCCCCGGCCCCAAACGCCTGCTGGCAACCACCAGGAAACACTACTTGCCTCGCAAACAGACTTTGAAATGCCCCACAGCCAGTCTGAAAATCGGACTCCTGCTGAGGCCAATGTGAGAGGTGGCCTATCAAGCTTTGAGGCTGCACCAGTAGCACAGCAGCTAAGTCTATCTTCCAGACCCTCGCTCATTGACACCTCAGGCTCTCACTTGACCAGTAGTTCCAGTCACAATGTCATTACTCACACTGGGCTAAGCATTAACACCAGCAACTACAATAATAACGCCATACTAGATCATCTTCATGATGATGAGGCTCTTCAGCATCACAACATGGATGCCCATTGTAGTTCTCAAAGTCTCTTTCTGGAGCCCAAACCATTCTCCAGTGGCATCTGGAAGAACCTCAACTCCCAGAGTCCCGCGGTGCTCATTGAGAGCCTTCACCCCGAACTGCCGGCGGACTTCACCCACGACTCCCTCCCTTACACCATGTGGACTGAACCGCAGTGCAAAGAGGTCACGGACCTTGACGAGCCCAACCCCAACCAGCACCAGCAGGACAACCAGGAAGGGGATGGGCCGCTCACCTGGGCCCAGCTGGAGTCCACCTCCCTGGGCTCGGCCGGGGCTGTGGAGCCCCTAGGGCTGTGTGGAGACTTTGAACTCCAGAGAGGGGAGGTTGAGGCGGTCGAAGCCCTGGCACTGTGCAGGGAGCTGGGGGTGGAGAGGGAGGCAGAGGGGGGTCCAGACCCGGAGCCTCCAGGACTGCCCCTGGAGGAAAGGAGGGATGGGGAGGACGTTTCTGACATGGAGGAGGCTGAGTCTGAGGAGGAGGAAGAGGAGCAGAGCAGTGCAAGGGAGGAGAGTAGCAGTGACTCGTCTTCTTCAGAGGAAAATGAAACGAGTGACTATGGGTGTGGAGACGCTGGGCTGGAACCTGGGGAAGTTTGTCCTGTGAGTACCTGTATTGATGTGAAGACACACACACACGCACACTTGCATGTATTCCCAGCGTACCCATGAAAAAATACGTGGCTACCATCAGCCATACATCCATATTAGCACAAAAAAGGGGCTAAATGTGATTCAGTGATTGGTCAGCGTGTGATCATCTGTCGTCCTTTGCCCTCCCCATCTCCTCCAGTACCCTCCTCCATTGGTGAAGAGGAGCGGGAAGAGCTGGCGCCACCCTCTCAGGAAGCCCACTGCCCGAGCTGTGCCCACCGCCGTCAAGCAGCAGGCCACCAGCGATGATGGTGGCTACTCTCTCTCTCTCTCTCTCACACACACACACACACACACACACACACACACACACACGCATGCATACATACACATTGTGTGGGACCTAAGTTCTTGACCTCTGTACATGCACTTTTATCCATGCATACCAACTAAATGGCGAGCTGTGATCTTCTTGGGCTCCTTCTAACACGCGCTCCAGCTCCAACCGTAGATATTTCCCGTCCTCGCCGGCTCTGTTTACAGAGTGGCAGAGGGCCAGAGACCATGAGCTCGTGACCTCTGATGGCTTTGACAAGGTCGGAGCTGGCCTCCACGCACTGCTGAAGCCCGGCCATCTCCACCCAAACCCCGTCAGTCCATATCTCACATTTTATATTCCCCTCAGCGACCAGTCAGATGTCATTACGCATGCATGCATGCACACACACACTTGTACACTGTACTTGGGTCCACACACCATTGAGGAGTGAGATTTATATCTTATGGCACACCGCAGAAAAATGGGGTTGGTCGTGACCAAACGTACCTCTATCCATCTTCATGGCATTTAGAGAAAGAAGAAGGCTCTTTTTTAATGTTTAGCCATTACTGCAGAAACACACACACACACACACACAATCTGGCCATGAATAGCAGTGAATAATTCAACCGTTGTTTTATCAGTTTATCTCTGGGAGAGAAGGTTATAAAAGAGACGTCATTTGGGCTTTGTGGGTTTCAAATGAGGTCTTTAGGCCGTCAGATGCTGGCTCAACGTGTGACTTTTACAACCGAGGAAATATTTAAAAGGCATGAATATCTTGACACATTCATATATCAAATATTTGTCACTTAACACCAGCATTCACCATTTAAGAAGCCAGCATATGTTTCAGTACCAATTAAGCAGGGCAATAAAAGTTTTTTAGTGGCAAAATAATGTGAATTGAGATACATTTTTATTTGAAACAGATTTGTTTTCCTTCTAGAACCCCCTGAGGCCATCCTGGCAGAGGGAGATGAACAGGAAGTCGAGCCATGGGCTAAGCCCCTCCTCTTCCTGTGGCAAAACAGAAAGGGCTACTTCACAGCAGAGAGGGAGTACAACGCCATGGCAGCCGCCATGCAGCCCTACTGTGCCGTCTGCACGTTGTTCATGCCCTACTACCAGGTACACACACACACACACACACCACAACACAAACAAAGACGCACACAAAACATTCTAACAATGGACCGTCCTCACCCCAACCCCCCCCCAGCCTGAGGAGCGAGCGGAGGACAGCAAGTCCAGCAGCTCTGGCCCTCTGGAGAGTCTGGACTTGGGCGGAGGCAGATCAGAAAGCGGGGTCCCCAGGGGCCTTCTGAGGAGGACCAAGCCTCTGATCCCAGAGATCTGCTTCTCGTACCGGGAGCAGAGCGGACCCCCCACCCCCACCAACCCCCTCCTGCAAGAAGACGGCACCTGCCCCCTGCTCACCTGCCAGAGCTGCTGTCTGCAGGTCCACGCAAGTAAGTGTGTGTGAGTGTGGGTAGGTGAAGAGGGAAGCCAACTTCTCATAACTGCATTTTATTTTATTTTTTACTTGCTGGAAGATGAAGTTCAACGAGTCCAAGAGTCCCCAGCCTCCTTCCCTCCCTCTCTGACTTTCTTTTCCCTCCACCTCCTCCCCCCCTCCCTCCACCTCCTCCCTCCCTCTCCCTGTGGTTGGGGGTGTTTTATTTCTCTCATCAGCTGAACAAGAGTGAATCCTTGCCTCCCTGCCCCTGCTCACTTCCTGTACAGCACTGTCTGCCAATACCACAAACCCACACTCGCTGACACACGCACACACACACACACAAAATCAAAATAATCCCCCCCCAAACCCACATGCCCTTAAATCTCCCAACTCCACACTAAACATGTGACACACACTTTTCCCCTCCATTTTTCACGCTCACACTATTCCAAACCCTGGTGTGTTAACCCGTCTTCCCTCTCACCCCTCTCTCTTTCCATCTCACTCCATCCCTTGTTCCAAATGTGTGGGATTGAGACTTGGTATCAGTTAACATTGATGGAAAAAACACAAGTTTGGGTTCCGGACCAGACGATACAGATGGTCTACTGCAGCTGCTTCCCAGGTTATCTGAACTGTGAGGAGGAAGGAGAGGTGTGTGTGTTTGTGTTGGGTTTGATGATGAATGGATGAAAGGAAACGTCTATGCTCGCACAAACGCGCTCACACACATCGAAAAAAACAAACAATACACACAGCTCTCCCAAAACTTGTAGGGGAAAAGTAATTCCCTGTCTGGTGTCTCTAGGCTCGAGCCTGTGGGTTCTGCACTCCTGCCAGCTGAGAGAAGAATCCCATTTGTCTTCTCTGAATACTGTTTATTTACTTCCTTTCATATGTCTGTGCTGTACCCGTCAAGGACATCCAAGCACGACTGACAACAACGCTAAAACAAAGCCTGCGTTCTAGGGGTTTTGTTTCCCTGGGCTTTTGTTTTGTTTTCCACAAAGGCTCTGGGACAGCGATGCTAGTGTCTGATGCTGATCTGATGTGCCACGCTGGTGATGTCACTGCCATTTCTGCGGGAAGACGCAGTAGAGGGGGGGAGGGGGGGTCATTGATATCGCGCACACGCAATCTATCCGCCACATACTGTCCGTGCACAGACAGGTATGAATGCAAGCATATTCTTTACACACAATAGCTGGAACGCTCTTTCTGTCGGTTTCTGCGTGGTAATAACAGAAGGTGAAAAACACGTGCTCACGGCTCTTCGTTTCCTTGCCGACCCAGTTAACACGTGCTGGAGACGACAGTGAAGGTGTAGCTATCTACCTGTCTCCTGTCACACCATGGCCCCTCTTGCCGCTTTCACAAACTTCTACAGCCAGAGATGTTGCCTCTGGGTGACGTTTTATTTAGCAGATTAACCCAAAAGTGTTTATTTTGATTAGTGATGTGTGTGTACATGTGAGGTCATGCGTTCTGGCCCCTGTTTATTCGTATTATTTTACTTTCGATATCACCGCCCCCCTTCCCCAGGCTGTGCCACAGGAAGTAACCTGCTCGCTTCCTGTATCCACAGGCTGCTACGGCGTCGCCGCGGACGACATCGCCGAGGAGTGGTCGTGCGACCGGTGTACGGAGGGAAGCTTCACAGCGGTAGGCGGCCAATCAGATCATGACACAGTGATGGAGGGGTGGATGTATAGATAAGAAAAGGGTGGGTGGATGGAATGATGAATGTTTTCTCTGTTTTAGGACTGCAGTTTGTGCAACCTAAGAGGTGGAGCCCTTAAGAAAACCACAGATGACAAGTAATTCCATTTATTTATATTTTGGTATTCAGTGTTTCCCAAAATAGCTTGATCTGTGTCTGTATATGCTGCCAGACTCATGTGCTTGTGCACTCGCAGGTGGGCCCATGTGCTGTGTGCGGTAGCTTTGCCGGAGGTGCGTTTCAGTGATGAAGCCAGGAGGAGTCCCATAGACACCAGCAGGATCCCTATGCAGAGATACAAACTGGTGAGGACAAACACACACACCACACACACACACACAATGTTTTCCACAAATAACGCGTGCACACACACACACCTATCTCACCTAATACAACACATTTTCACGCCCATACACCAAGACCCCGCACACCTCCGACACACAGACCACATGTTAATTATGCAGCTTTGATTGCCGGCATGTTCGTTAATTAGTGCTGCAAACACTTCATTAATTAGACAGACATTTCTGAAGCACCCTGTGTGTGTGTGTGTGTGTGTGTGTGTGTGTGTGTGTGTGTGTGTGTGTGTGTGTGTGTGTGTGTGTGTGTGTGTGTGTGTGTGTGTGTGTGTGTGTGTGTGTGTGTGTGTGTGTGTGTGTGTGTGTGTGTGTGTGTGTGTGTGTGTGTGTGTGTGTGTGTGTGTGTGTGTGTGTGTGTGTGTGTGTGTGTGTGTGTGTGTGTGTGTGTGTGTGTGTGTGTGTGTGTGTGTGTGTGTGTGTGTGTGTGTGTGTGTGTGTGTGTGTGTGTGTGTGTGTGTGTGTGTGTGTGTGTGTGTGTGTGTGTGTGTGTGTGTGTGTGTGTGTGTGTGTGTGACTTGCCTAAGGACGGACAGAGTTATTATGTCTACCTGATACACTGCCACTATACTGCACTGCTCTGTGGGCCTGTAGTGAGGTCAGCAGACCTCTTCTGTCTGCTTGAGAAAGGAACCGAGTGACACAACCAAGCTCAGACCCCCCCCTCATTTTCCAGACCATAGTGACTGTCTGTGGGACACTTGTGTGTTGGTCTGTGTTTGGAACATGCAGTGAGAGGGAGAGAAGTAAAGAGAGCGTGACAGAGAGACACGAGAGAGAGAGAGAGAGAGAGATAGACACACACACAAGAGAGAGAGAGAGACACACCCACACACAGAGAGCGAGAGACACACACACAGAGAGAGAGAGACACACACACACACAGAGAGAGAGAGAGACACACACAGAGAGAGACACACCCACACACAGAGAGCGAGAGACACACACACAGAGAGAGAGACACACACACACACAGAGGGAGAGAGAGAGAGAGACACCCACACACAGAGGGAGAGAGGAGGACAGAAGGTGGCGCTGGCATACCTCCCTCTCCTCTGTGGTTGGTCCATCATTCTTTCCCTCTCTGATGGGTCTGCTCCATCATTCAGCCAGGCCACCATGTGCTGTGGAGCTCGCATTGGACCCGGTGCCCCCCACTGTGGCCCTGCACATTCATAATTTACTACCCACTCACACACACACACACACACACGCACACACGCACACACAGCAGTCCGATGCATTCATAATTTACTGTGGGAATGTTCTTAACGCATGGCTCAACACAGGGACCCAAATACACTCCGGAGATGGCGCAGGCAGGGGGAAAGTGGGTTAGATATACAGACACACACACACAAATTTCTAACCCATTGTCTTTCTCTCTCTCTTGTTCCCTCCATCTTTGTCTGTCTTTTTGACGGACACACACACGCGCACACACCTATGTTCCGTGCCCGTCTCCTAATCTCACTCATGTCACAATGCCCTACTTACTGTAGGTAGCAGAGCCTGTTGGACTGGTCCATGGGCAGATGTCAGGGATTTTACGGAAGTAGAAGTTTTTAAATAAAGATGGGTCCATTTGAAATGCAGGCTAAGTGAGACATGGCACTGTAGGGATGATGGGACCAGGACGTTTGAGATTGCTCTCCTCAAAAGTACAGAGGGATATTCAATCCCAAACTCCTCTTTTTATGGCTAAATATGATAAAAAAATGAAACATTTTTGAAGAAAAACCATTTAGTTCCAGTTCCAGACAGACATGTATCAGCTGTTCTTATCATCGATATAGAAGGTGACTGCAGCCTCTCTGGAGAGAACATGTTCTGTGTTGCTCAGACCAGGCCAGGTAGCCACCCTTTTACTACTGCTTGGAATCACATTCTACAAACACCACATTCTACAAACACCTCCTTTCTGCCAAGTGTAGCTTTCTGAATCCATCTTTGGGACTACTGTAAATACATTCACACTCAGCTCGCAGTAGTTCTCAGATTATTCATTGTGACTGGCATCTTTGCTGTGAATTCTGCCTTGAGTTACAGTATGAACATACTTGCCGTAGGAGATGTTTATGACTTACAGTTATTGCGAAGACCCAACCCCTAAAGGTTCTGTTGAAAATGCAGCATTTCTGTGCCCTCTCTCTCTGTCTGTCTCTCATTCATTCTTAATGTGTCTCTCCCTCTGTCTCCTCCTGTTGCTGACATGTCAGATTGCAGGTCACAAGGTTATTTATAGATGTTGATATGTTTACAAGTTGAATATTTTATGCATACATGTATTTTGCTGGAGCCTGCGTACAGGCAAGACTGCACATCCCAGGAAGATGAATACCATATCTAATGTTCTATGTGTAGGTAATGCAGTGATGGGAGGGAGGGAAGGAGGGAAGGAGGGAGGGAGAACCAAAAAATCGGATAGGAGGCGGGAGACGAGAGAGATGGAGGCCGCTGTGCTGAGTGGATGTCGTCATTCTCTCCTCGTCGTGGGAGAGCTCTTAGAGGGAGACGGAGGAGGAAGAAAAGAACCACAAAGGAAGTGGATTTGATGGGCTGTTGGGAGCAGGAAACAAGGAGCTTGTTTGCGTGTGTGTGTGTTTGTGAGAGTGAATGCTTCTCTCTCTCTCTTGTTTGTGCGCGTGCGCCATTATCCCACAGACGGCACAAACAGTTCTGGGTTCAATGTTCTCTAGCGTGTTGTGGAACCTCACATGACGTCAGCTGAAGAACATCACAATCTAATTTGTACTTGGCAGACCTCTTTCTCTCTCACAAACATTTAGTCATTTAGCAGACGCTCTTATCCAGAGCACTAGAGTTTACACCAAACACGTTGGTGTAAACTGTATTCAAGTATATACCTGCATCTGCACATTCTCTGTCTCACACACACGCGCACACACACACACACTATTTGACTTTATCCATGCTGTTTTAAATTGCCAGTGTGTGTGTTTTGAGTGTAGAAGTGCATCTACTGCCGGAAGCGTTGTTGGGGGAAGCGGCAGGTGGGGGCGTGCATCCAGTGCTCGTGTGGCCGCTGCCCCACCTCCTTCCACGCCACCTGCGCCCACGCCGCCGGCGTCACCATGGAACCTGACGATTGGCCCTACGTGGTGTCAATCACATGCCATAGGCACCAATCGCGGAACTCTCTGGCGGTGAGTATGCAGCGGCGCTCCGCCTCAAAGGGGGGCTCAATTGCTGAGCTGGAACACGACCGTAGACGGGGGGGCGGAGGGTTCTAGGGATGCATATCTGCTGGATCCACAGGAATTTACAGGACGTATGTTGATGTCCTTAGACGTGTTGGTCTGTTTTGACCCCTGACCTTTGAAACCTGACCCCAGAAGCAGCCGGCTTGCCAGAAAGACATCACACTGGGCCAGACGGTGATCTCCAAACACAAGAACCTCCGTTACTACAGCTCCAAGGTCACGCAGGTCACCTCCCAGACCTTCTACGAGGTCATGTTCGACGACGGTTCTTTCAGCAACGACACCTTCCCTGAAGACATAGTGGTGAGACGACGTGCAATACAATATTGAATTATATAAATAAATACAAAAATAGGATGTATCATATGAATCTGGATATACACTTAGGCACTGTGTGTGTGTGTGTGCCTTTGTAGAGCAGAGACTGTGCTCTACTGGGTCCTCCTGAAGTAGGGGAGGTGGTTCAGGTCAAGTGGCCAGACGGGCTGTTCTACGGAGCCAAATACATGGGCTCCAACATCTCCCACATGTACCAGGTACACACCCACGCACACCTAAAGACACCACTCCTAATGCAGTGACATGCAGAAAAGCACACCGTTGCATTCTTTTTGTAAGAAAAGTTTAGCACTTGTCAACACACACTTGAATGTGTGACTGTTCTGACATTACCTGGTCAAGAGGGGATGGAGAGGAAAAAGCGAGAGAATGGAAAGAGTCGACAATGGATGGAGAGAGCGATGGCAGCAAGAGATGGTTTATGATGCAGAGGTTGGGAGGGTGAAATGGAGGAGGAAGGTGACAACCTGCATTATTCAGAGACTGTGAAATATTCACCATGCTGAGATGTAGAAGAGCCTCCATATTCTACTTAAGTCTTTATTTAGTCTTCTGGGGCGCCAACCATTAGCTATGCATAAATGCTTTGCTGACGTCAACACTGCTCAGAAGCTAAGGGAACTGGACCAGTACCTTTCCACGCACTGAGGTGTGTTCAGACATGTTTGGTTTTTGGAAATGGGGTGGTTTATCACAACAAATGTTTATGAAAGCCAAAGTTATTCTCAATAAAGCATTCTTATTGGACACCCTTGGCCTTGTGCAGGTAACAGGACTGTGTTGTATGTCTATGAAAAGAAGTTCAACTGAAATGGTATGCATGCTAAATTGGAAATGGTTGTTGAGAAAAGTGCTAGAGCAGGCACTCGAGAGTGCGTGTATCTATGTAACCGGATTAATAAATGCTAAATTGAACAATAAAATTTAAATTGTTGTCGAGGAACAACACAAAAATGTGTGTGTGTTTGTGTGTTGTCATTGTCCAGGTGGAGTTTGAAGATGGGTCCCAGGTGGTGGCCAAGAGAGAGGATGTCTACACTCTGGACGAAGATCTGCCCAAAAAGGTGAAGGGGAGACTCGTAAGTATCACCCTCTCAGATAGCCAGTGTAGATGAGCCCCTCCTGTTCCTGTTACTCTAATACTGCCACTACTCCACAGCTATTCCTTTCCTTTAATTGTACAAAAGCCAATGGAATCTGAAAGGATTTGAGAACTTTTGAATCAGAAATAACTTCTCAACCAAGTACTTCAAACTCCAAATTAGGCCTAGGGAGGTTTATAGTTCATTCTATTTTAGAACATCCTTCGAACTCTTATGAGTTAACTCCCAAAACGGTGTCCTCGGGTGTCACCTTCTAGCTTTACTTCATGACTCCTATTTCCTTACACCTGTCTCTTAACTGATGCCTCCTAACTTCTCCTCTGTTCTCCAACCTAGTCCACGGCCTCCAGCATGCGTTTCCAGGATGCCTTCTTCACCTCCCAGGGAGAGAGGAAGAGGCAGAGGACCCCCAACTCACGCTTCCAGAAAGACTATGTGGCCCTCCCAGGCCTCCGTACTTCTACCAAGAGCACATGGGAACCACGAGGCAGCCCCAAAGGGAAATGAAGTCAGGCATGAGGAGAGAGACCCAGAAGAGGAGTACACTGAAGTGAATGTCAAGTGATTGTTGAGGGTGTTGTAGTGTGTGTGCCTCTGTGTGTGAATGTGAAAGAAAGGGGGCTAGGTTGTTGGAGACCAACTATGGTTGGACGATGTTCTGAAGGGTGGCGGAACAGAGTGCATCGTGGGTAGTGGTTTGCCTAGCGTTTCCGATCTGTCAGGGAAATCAAACAACAAAACAAACTTATATTTGTCACATCTTTTTTGAAATAAACGACAAAAACGAAAGTTTTTCCTTTGTAAAATATAAAAAACGAAACAAGATTTTTTCTAAATGCCCTACATACAGTAGCTTTTGGGGATCTATCCCCTGTTCTTATTTTGGATATTAATGCACTTTTTGCTTGTTCGATAATTTTTTGTTGTTCTGAGCCTACTCCCTTCCCTGCATGTTCTTATTGTCTGATTCTGCTTTTGGGCTACAGGTAAGTCTACAGCAATTTCCTTTTCTCGCCTCTTCCTCTCTTAATACTTACAAAAAGTACATTATTTCCTTGAGTTCAACCGTTTTGATTTAACCCATTTTATCATGACATTGGGTTATATAAATCTATGGCCCTGAACTGGCTTGGTTAGTACATTATGAAGCACAGGAGACAAAAGAATGAGATGAATCCATGTTAGACTATTGGGATGTGACCATCCCACCCTCTGTGAAAACACACTACTTATAAACTGTCACTGTTGAATGACATGCTTTGTCAAATTATTTAAGTTAATATTTGTATTTATTTTTGGCTTGCTATAATGTATTGCTACTGTAACTGCTGTAAGCAAGAGAAAACAATAAAACATCCAT
Organism: Osmerus mordax; assembly: GCF_038355195.1. Lineage (NCBI taxonomy): Eukaryota > Metazoa > Chordata > Actinopteri > Osmeriformes > Osmeridae > Osmerus > Osmerus mordax. The sequence continues at coordinate 11,167,828 of NC_090063.1, read as the reverse complement.
GTTGGCTTTTTTAAGACCCCACTATTGTGTTTGCTTGGTCCTGAATAACTGTAGCAGGGTTCCCGCGGGGTCTTAAGTCTAAAGTCCAAAAGAGGTCAAAACAACAGGTCGGGGGTCGATACATTTATATATCGTTCTTACCTGCAATCGTAAATATTACTAAATATTAAGCTGACCCCCGATTATCATTGTATAATTCGCACTCTGTTTCTAACCAAACTAAACTAAAGAGAATCTTCCTGGATTAACAAGAGTTTTGCGGAGAGGAGAGAGACGATATTTATGAAACTGTGAATGTGAAATCCCACATCTCACATGACCACACTGTAACTTTTAAGTTAAAATAAACAATTTAAAATTAGGATTTGAACCCAGGCTGTTGTGGTACTGCTCCAGCATGTCTGAAAGAGCATGCACACTAACCCAGTGAGCTAACAGGGGAGCCCTGCTGTCTTCTGGTTTTCTGACACCCCAACTCGGCAGGTTGTTACAACTAGATAGTTCAATGTCAAATTTATGTTAAGTGGAACTTGTTATGATCCATGATAGCTCAGTGGTTAAGGATGTGGGCTACTGTGTGAGGGATCTTGTGTTCAAATCTGGCTGAAGGATCTTCTTACAGCTCAATTTTTGCTCTTGGACATATAAATACAACTTGACTTATAAATAAAACCGATAAAAGGTACATTTATTTTTAGACTCTTGGTTGAGGCTTTCCTGGTGGGACAGTTGGGTACCTATAAAGACAGTTGGGAGACGGGATCTGGACAGTCGGGGAGTGCGCTGCGGTTACAGGGATCTGGGCCCACAGATGTGTTTGGCACTATGCTCTGTACTGGATTTAAACCCAGGTTGTTGTAGTGTAGGCACTTGTTCTCAACCCACTACACCATTTTTTTGGTAATGCGTCTTGTAGGTCTTAAATTTCAATCTTTTTCTTAAAAAAGTCTTAAATTTGACTTACTGAAACCTGCAGGAACCCTGTGTAGGATGACACAAGTATCTATCAACAAGGAATAGTGGAATACTGGTGTTTTAAACTTTTGCACTGCAGAATTTGAACCTTTGTACATGAAAGGAGCCTGTCCTTGCATCACCTGCTCTAACCTTTTGAGCTACCAGAGAAATCGTCTTTGACTTATTTATACACATTAATGATTCATATGTATGGAAAAGCTTAAACACCACCAGAGATGGAAATAATCTGGGTGGAAAAGTATACCTTCACTTGATCTGTCTCGGTTGTTGTAGGGTTCCTTATCAATCAACCACAATCATCCTTTCCTGTCGGCTCACCTGCCTTAACTGAGAGCCCCATGTCCTTACAACCCTGACACACATTAGCCCAGTTATCAAGACCTGGCACACTATCCTAACATTTAAAAAAGGACTTTAACATGGTAAAAAAAAAGAAGATTTTTAAGGACATGATTTAGTTTTTCACTTGAGTTTATTTGTAACAAATGAAACTTGTGTCGACAAAGACCAGACTTCCATACAGACCTTTTTTTTCCCGGTTGCACACCACGGGAGAACCGACATAAGAAAATAAAAAGCACTTGTTTCACTCGGAAAAGAAAACCCCTCAAAAGTTTACATGTACAGATCAAATATCGTATGTACGATGGAAATAACCGATTTGTTTAGCCCACTATTCATTTTTTTAATACTTTGAATTCACTCCAGTTGAATTCATTCACATGAGGTGTGGGAAGGATGGGAGACTTAATTCTCTGTGATCATTTTGTGGGACAACAATTCCACTGTGACATGCCGCACACACATGGTAGTGTCATAATCTGTGATTTCTGGTGCAGGCTTAACCTCCCATTCAAATACAATATATCTATTAAAACTTTGATTTACCTTATAATTACTTTATTTATTTACCTAAATGTTACTCTTAGTGTTCTGTGTTATTTACATATGCACACTGCAGTGATAATTTAGAGTTTCTCTTTACTGAGTTCAAGTAACATTGTCAAGGGTGAGTATTGGAGACAATGGGGTAGTATTAACTAGTGCATAGTAGAAAGAGAGAAAGTGCAATTCTTCCCAAACATGTGAAACGGAGGGGACTTCTCAAACGTGGTACCATGCATATAAAGACGAGGACGTGTATCACTGTCAGATGGGCAATACCTAAACTGAGTGAAGCGATGAATGAAGAGGAGGAGCGTTCAAAGCAATGCTCGACTGTGAAGAGAAATGTTGAAAGAACCACAACTTCTCTCTTGTCAATGAAGGAATGAAGGATGACAGAACGAATAAACACAAAAGTGAACGACAAGTTTAACTTTTTTTTTTTTTCTTTTTTTTTTTTTTACTGGAACCAAAGCCTGTCTTTGTGTGTTCTGAGCGTTCCTTTCTCTCCAGTCTGACTAAAAAAAGCCATTGTCGTTTAACTTCACATGGAAGTCTAAAATAGCCAAGTACTGGATGTGTGTGCCTCAGTGTCGTCAGCTCTCTCTCTCTGGTGCCAAAGTTGGCCAAATCCATTAGACTCCACATGGCCGAATACATGGGAGTCCAACTAAGTTCTCCCTGAATACACACAAAGTTTAGACAAATGAAATAGGACTTTGAAATCATATGAAGCCCTACTAAGCTTGACACTACTTGCACTGCACTGCATAAAAAACAAATACTCCCATTGACCAGTACAATTGTTCCTCAAACCTCAAACCCCTGACTGATGTTTCCTTTATCTCAATGGCTTCTTTTGCTCTCTTGGCTTTGGAAATCTCCAAAATAAAAGTACTTGTTTGTTTGTCTAGATGGAAATGGTGAAAAATCCCAGTACTACTATCACCCTTCCAAATAGAAAACTTCACAGCCCAAACATAAAATATACAAAAATACCTTCACTGAAAAGCAACAAAACCATACAGACTACATAAACAATGACATTCTGGTAAACACACATACATACTGAATTATGAGTCGTATCATTCATTTGTTGCTGTGACACATAAAAGGATGACATCGTATACAGACGAATATCGACTTCCTGGGTTGGTTCCATTGATTGGACACATTAAATGTTAGTGGGTACCATATTTATCATAGCACCCTTGTGCCTGGAAAGATACATTATCATTGTTTATGGCATAATTGTAGTTAGTGACTTATTAAAAAAAAAATATATATATAATAGAACATCTAGTTATTATTGCACACTGAATCAGACAAGAGTGAAAAGTCTTATAATGGTGAGCATTCCAGTGAAAAAGATACCTTCACCCTCCCTCACCCTCCCTCACCTTCCCTCACCTTCCCTCCTCCCTCCTTCCACCCTTCTTTACCTCCCCAATTGAAAATGAAAAAAAAATCTCTTTGTGAAGCTTATTTGGACATATATAAATACTTGCTTCTATCTATCTACTTCTGTGCATAAATCTGTACTGTTCTGGGCCTCTCTCTCGTCCATAGGTATACACTGTATACATCCCTGCCTGGTGGGAGAATGGAGTTTGCTAGCAGCAGGTTCATACTTCCACGGTCCCTGTAAAAATTCTAAATGGCTGCCCTGTGTGCGCCTCTACTGACACTTATAGAATATGAGAGGGTTAGGAGGACAAGAGTAGCTAGCAACTCTGGAGATAGTGTCCAAAAAAAGAGTGACAGAATACAGGAGAGTGACAGTCAATGACTGTGATTTGTTTCACACTGGTTTTGATTGTACACGTTTAAAACAGTACCAGAGTTTTAAAAAAACCCACACAACATTGTCGGAATACAAAAGAAACATTTTGTGCCACCTTGTCCTCATATTGTTTAAGGGGACAATATCACAGGTCAGTAAAAATAAAATACATATTGTAATATCCAGTTTTCTTTTTTTCTCCAAAAAACAAGATTCACAGATCTATACAGTACTAAAAAACTAAATTAATATTTTACTTTGTGGTATATGTTTACATCTCAAAGTGAAACATAAGGTTGAAATGGTGGTTATTATTATTGTAGAAAGAGAAATCTTTTTCATTCACCAGAAACAACAGTCTGTTCCCACATAAAGACTGGGTGTGTCTTTTTTTCATAATTTGGAGGTGTCTTATCTGCAACACTATGCTGTGTTCAGGGGTCTCAAGCCTCGCGTTGGCAATTTCTGATCCTCAAAAGTCTCTCGAAATATCTCCCACTTGTTCCTTCAAGTTCCTTTAACTGGTGAATCACCCAGAATGGGAGTTTCTAGATGTTTTTCTCAAAGAAAAATCCCTAAATATCCTGTGAGGGTCAGTCACATTATGTCGTCCGGTTCTAACAGTTTGTTCAAACCATGTAGGGTGGAGATGCATGTTCCTTCCATAACAAAGTGGTTTGAGCACTGAGAAACAGCACTGTGATGGAAATAAAACCTCCATTGTTTTCCAGGATATTGGATGGGACCGGAGTGGGAGATTGTTCCTCAACAAATTAGTGACTGACCTGGTGTGTAGAAGGGGAGGGGGCGGGTGGTGGTAGGGGCAGGAGCATGTATGTGGCAGCTACCAGGTCAGACAGTTATTTATGGCTCACAAGAGGTGCTCTTGCTCGGGGGTGGGCGGGGTTGGGGGGGGGGTGGGGGTGGGCGGGGGTGGGTTGGGTTAGGGGGGAGTAGCCAGTGGTCCCCTCGTCCATGGATAGTAATGGCCAGATCTCCAATGACACCCTGAGCCCTAGTGCCCAATACTGGAATGGAGGGACCCTTAGAGCACTGTGCAGGGGCAGGGTGCCATTTTGGACGTGGCCGGAGAGACTATGTTGCATAGTGGTCGAAGCTACCCAGGTATTCCAGACTGGCCCGGTAGCAGAACTGGTACTGGTCCTGAAATGAGACAAAACCACATGCTATCAGCATGGAGCTGCTCCTCACCTCCTGGTTGCTGTGTGTGGGTTGGTGTGTGTAGGTGTGTATAAGTGTGTGACATGATAGAATGAGGTGACGGGTGAGAGAAGGACACTGGAAAATCTAGAGGAGTGAGTGTGTGTGTGTAAGGAGGAGAAACTGTGTGTGTGTGTGTAAGGAGGAGAAACTGTGTGTGTATCTCACCTCTGTCTGTACCGTGGCTGGTCTCTGGGTCCGCAGCATCTTGACTGTCTGGAAGATGTCCACCACGCCCTCGTAGCGCATCCTCTCCAGCACAATGCTCAGGGTGATGAAGACCCCCGTCCTCCCCACGCCCGCACTGGACCACACACACACACACACACACACACACACACACACACACACACACACACACACACACACACACACACACATACATACATACATACACACACACACACACACACAAAGACAAACATGACACACAGGTTATAAAAAGAGTATAAAAAATAAGAAGAACTACAGTATCATAATGAATGTGTTTTTTTAATATTCAGATTTGTGCTGTTTGGTTTGTACGTGAAATGCTAAATTTGAAAGAATACATATTTGTATATATTATAATACAAATATATTGTGCATTACTGTGTTCATGTTGTTACCGTATTTCAAACTGTATGACATGAGGATGGACCAATGAAGCTCCGTGGGAGGCGGTTTCTTACCTACAGTGCACTGTTATTGGCCCATCCTGGCCAAACTGCTCTTTCGTTTTGTGCACTTGGCCAATGAAATCAATGAATCCCTCGCCTGACTTTGGCACTCCTTGCTCTGGCCAATCAGTGAACTGAAACTGACGAACTGTCCGTGATTGGCCATCCTGAAATAAACAAATGTTCCAATTGGTATTTCAAATCAATTGAACACAACATTCTGCCACAAACACACATACTTGCACAACACACACACACACTCACCCTGGCATCAGTGACTTTGAACTCTCGAAGGATGTACTGGGGCATGTTGTACTCTGCCATTGGGTCCACCACAAAGTACTGGTATCGTGCTGAGCGCTCAGCTGGCCAGTACTGGTGACACTTCTCCTGCAGGGGGCGCACCAGTTTACAGACACATGTTTATACATGGGATTACTGTATATAATACATGGTATTATATCCAGTATTGATAACAGACTTTTGTTGCCACATAAGGGTTTCAATGTATGCAAGTGCATTTGGGTTTGTGTGTACGTACATGCGTGTGTGTGTGTGTGTGTGAGTGTGCTTGTCTGTCTTTGAGTCATAATCTGGTACTCACAGAGCCCCTCTCTGTGAGACTCCAATGGTCATTGTCAACCTGTGAGTGTGTATGTGTGGATGTGTGTGTGTGTGTGTATGGGTGTGTGTGTGTGGATATGTGTGTATGGGTGTGTGGATGTGTGTGTGTGTGGATGTGTGTGTGTCCGTACCCGTCCCATCTCCCTCAGCTTGGTGAGCATGACTACGATGGTGGAGTTGTGTTCCCAAAGCATCCGCCAGTAGTCCTCTGTAGTCTCTGCCAGTGGACCCTGGGTAGCAATATAGGCCCTCTGTTGCCTGTACACACACACATACACACACACACAGACATAGGTTGTTATGGTTACACTATCAAGCCATTCATAGGTATGAAGAGACCAATGTATTATGTTAATTGTAACTGACCCATGACTACCTGGTTACGGGTCTACTCACCTGTATCCGTCTATGAAGCTGGCATTGATGTAGTCTGAGCCCTCCACCCCTCTGATTGGCTGCAGACAGACTCGGGTGGTCTCATAGGGCATGATGTTGACCAACCGGTTCTTGAACTTGTTGCAGGGCAGGTTGGCGCTCACAAAACGGGAGGTGTGCGCCATCGCACTGGCCAATCGCTAAGAGGGGCGGCAGGAAAACAGTGTGACATAGGGGCTTCTTATGGCTGTAATACCATAATGTAGGAATGGTTTGGAACATTGTACCGTACAGAGGCATGAACAAAAACCTAACTTGCATGTTACCAAGAAGAGGCCCAGGACCCCTAAAAACCACAATGGTCTTTGTCAGTGGAAGGATAGTGGGATAGGGAGGGGGGTCGGGAGTGGAGAGGAAGGAGAATGGAGGGAGGAAAACCACAGGCCCCACACTGTCTCCACACAAACACACACACACATGTGAACCAGAGTTGATCCTGCCTCAGGAAACCCCCCAGGCGCAAGTAAAATCACACACACACACACACGCACACAGAGACACGCACAAACACACACTGACCGAGGATTGACACTGTTGAAAAAGAAACGCGAGAACAACAGACGGCTAAGCCAGGATGGAGGGACAGACTGAGAGGAAACCGCAGACACAGGAGAGAAAGAAGAGGCCTCAGAACCCTTGTCTGATACTAACAACGTTCATGGGTTCCATCCTCTTCACCTCAACACAGACTGGGGCACATCCGCTCCCCACCATCAAAGATAGGTTACAATTTACTGGGGGAGGGTGTGTGTGTGTGTGTTGAGTGGGGGGTTATTTGGTTACCACTACTAAATCATCCAGACAGAGCCAGGGTGTCCACAAAATTAACTATATTGATAGCAGACCTTCAACAAAAGACCCTTTTGAATATGATTTTTTTTCTGTCCAAGGCTGTTCTGTCTAAGAATATTCTGGTAGAGTATAAACTGGGTTTTTGTGTGGACCACTGAATGGGCATTCAATGTGAACCAGGCTACACACAATCACAAAGGTTTTACTATTGGATTCCACTGTATTTCATTGTAATGTATGTGTATTAAAGTAGGTTATTTTATTCTGTTCAGGGTTTTTGTGTTTTTTCTGTTGGTTATCAAAGTTTGCGACCCTCAGGCACACTCAATGGCATATTCAGTACATTTAATACATTTTCCAACTGCCTAGAATGCTTGATACCTGGCACTCATCTGAGCCCACAGGTCAATTTTTTTTCAGAACCTTCCGGACCATGTTCCACGCCGCCTCCTTCTCCTCACCTTGAACTCCAGCTCCATGCCCGTGGCGTTCTCGCCGGGCTCCATCTGGGTCAGCCGCTGGATGTAGGCGTAGAGGTTGCGTGCGGGCACCTCAGTGTTGCCGCAGGCAACCGCCTCCAGCAGGGCGTCGTGAATGAAGACGTACTGGTCCTCCGTCTGCACCATGTAGTTCCGCTGCGAGCGCATCAGGGTCACGTGACCGTAGATGTCCAGCGTCTTCTCCTGCTTGATGCGCTCCGTCATGGCGTCGATGACGATGAAGCAGCCAGTGCGGCCCACGCCGGCACTGGAGGAGGAAGTGATAGAGGAGGGGGGAGAGGGAGGAGGAGGAGATGAGGAAGAGATGGAGGTGGGGGGGAGAGGGAAGAGGAAGGAGGAGATGAGGAAAAGATGGAGGAGGGGGGGAGAGGGAAGAGGAAGGAGGAGATGAGGAAGAGATGGAGGAGGGGGGGAGAGGGAAGAGGAAGGAGGAGATGAGGAAGAGATGGAGGAGGGGGGGAGAGGGAAGAGGAAGGAGATGAGGAAGAGATGGAGGAGGGGGAAGAGGAAGAGGAAGGAGGAGATGAGGAAGAGATGGAGGGGGGGGGGGAGAGGGGAGAGGAAGGAGGAGATGAGGAAGAGATGGGGGAGGGGGGGAGAGGGAAGAGGAGGAGATGAGTAAGAGATGGAGGTGGGGGGGGGAGAGGGAGGAAGAGAGAGGAAGGAAGAGGACAGGGGGAGGTGGAGGACAGGGAGGAGGAGAGGGGTAGGGGAGGAAGGGTTAGGGAGTGTGAGGGAGAAGAGGACAGGGGGGTAGGGGAGGGAGGGGAGACAGAGAGAGAGCATGGCAACTAGTCATTCCTGCTGTGCTGGCTGTCTGAGGAAGGAGACTGACCATGCAGGTTTCTCTAAGTGAATGAAAGCCCTGCATTTCCCTACCTTAAACCTTGAGTGTGTGTGTGTGTGTTTGAAACTGTGTGTGTTTGTGTACAGAGAGAGAGAGAGAAAGAGAGGGAGAGAGATGGATTATGAACTGGATCTGGAGCAGATGCTGGTTGTTATGGAGTCCTGTATGAGTTAATTTAATTTGATGGCTAATCCGGTTACACACTATCTCACTGGCAGGTTTCCTGTCCGTGTCTATGGTATCTCCCTCTGCTCGATTCCCATCTCTCTACTCACTGTCTCTCTCTCTTTCACACACGCACACACTACTGCACTCGCACTCACCCTTTCTCATTCACTATTTATTTCTCCCTCTTTCTCCTTCCCCAGTCTTCTTCACTTTCTATCCCACTTTCTCTCTCTCTCTCGTTCCCTTCATCTTCCCTCTGTAATCATCTGATAACCACTCCAGTCCTGCTTCTCTGCCGTGTTCCAACTCCTGCAGAAGCACCAATCATTTAGACCGCCTTCTCATTTCAATAGTTTAAACTTGTGAACTCAGACAAAGTGGGCCCAGCTTAGCGCGTAAACAGTAAACAGTGAAATCCACTTATGTAAATGAACAACATTGCTGGTCTCTTGAAAAATAAAATATATATAGGCAAGAAACTCAGCAAGAAAGTGGAATGTGGGATTGTGAAAAGATTTGTGGGTTTGTGGGTTTGTTACACAGGGTAAATTTCTTCTTTTTTTACAGTACTGTTCTGTGTGTTTGTGTAATTGGTGTCTAGTATCTAGCTTACTGAGATGAACAATAAATGAGTCCCATTGGGACATTAAAAGGAAAGCAAAGACAAAAATGTCAGATTGTTTGGTTTGTCACTATTGTAAAATAGGCCTACAGTACATGAGTGAATGAGTTTGCAAGATTGATTAAAACACATAAGATGTGCGCGCACACACACACACACACAGTTTCCCACCTGCAGTGGACTACCATGGGCCCGGCGTCTGGAGGGTTACAGGCCTTCACCCTGCGCAGGAAGGCCAGGAAGGGAGTGGGGTGCTCGGGCACGCCATGGTCCGGCCAGGCTGTGAACTGGAACTGACGTACCTCTCGCTTCTCACTGGAGCCACTCTGTGGGGTTACATCCACACACAGATGTACAAATACATCCACACACGAACGCACACACAGTGTTTATACACGTCCAATCAGGCGTACACACACAGGCGTACAGGCACATGTACAGACGTACAGACGTACAAACAGAGCCAAATGATTGGACACACAGACGCACACACATACACGCAAACACACACACACACCTTATAGAGGGCGAAGGTCCTGACGGAGTAGGTGGCTAGCTCCACCGTGTCCAGCAGGGTGACCTGGATGAGGCCGTAGGTCTCTGTACCTCTGCTGGGCCAGTACTGGTCACACTTCACCTAGAGAGAGACAGGCAACCGTGTGAGAGAGGGGAGACACACCAGACCGCCCCTACGCTCGACCAAAGTGAGGAGTGTGTGTGAGTTTGGAGGGAGGGGTGTGAGGAGTGTTTGTGTTTGGAGGGAGGGGTGTGGGTAGAGTGAGGCCTAGTTGTGCTGAAGGTACATCTTTATTTGATGTGCTCTCTTTGTAGTCCTCCAGTATTCTGATCTCAGATCTCCAATTACTTGCTATGGACTTTCAATAAGGCTTGCACATTTATCACTGACAAGATGATATCTTTCTTAGTAGCTCCTACAGTAAGTGCTGATTTGATTCTTGGTGTACATGGCCTACATTTACCACAGCGAAATTGCACACCAAAACCCAACATGCTTCAGCACCACACTTCATCAAATTCCACGTATCAGGCGGACATATTTGTAGTGCTGTTACTGCCTTGGGGACCGCAGAGTTGGAGAGGGGGTTAAAAAAGATCCCCTGGAGGGGCCTTGGCAGAATCAGGCCAAACCAAACGCAGGGGTATGTGCTGATCTCTCCACTTTCACATCAAAGACAGGCAGGCCTCGCTCTGCATTCCCCTCGTCGAGACTGGGATTATGTCTTTGGAACGGGATGGAGGGCTGTAATTACTGTCTTTCACTGTCGTTTTCCCATCATGCCTGAGACACGGGCTGACTGTGATTATGGCTGCGTCCCACAGAGCCAGGCTTCTGACTGCCAAGGAAACGGGATGATGGAGCACACTCTGAGGCTTGGAGCGCTAGCTCCCGTTACTAAAACTCCCTCAATGAAACAAACCCAGGGGCACATTGTAGGGTTGTTTCACACTACGATAATTATGTTGCAGAAAAGCATTCAAATTCTTCGTTAGGTGTATGTCAAGTTAGCCCAACTCTGCGCTTTCTCCAAAAACGTTTTTATTCAACCTGAATTCTACTTGAACACCCTTTGAGGTAGCTCCTTGGAGTGGTATTTGTTTTTAAAGCTAGCTCCCTTGAAAAGTTGTAGACCTGCTCTACAGCCTGCACTTGACCAAAATATCACATTGCTGCCTCGGGAAAATGACTTTCCTCACATGACATGATTGGTATTAGCAGTGTAGAAAACACACATGCATGACATTACTATCGGTGGCACGAGTGCTCTTCAGACATACTGTGGTCAAGATACAAACTTTGTCGTGTGCTCGTGGGTGTGTCTGAACGTGTGCGCTCGGCATTCTCAGTGCATGTGAAGGAGAGGAATAAGCCAAGGAGAGAGAACAAAGAGAGGGATGAGTAGAAAAACATGAAGGAAACATTGCGAAGGAAGCAAGCGAGGAGAGAGAGAGAGAGAGAGAGAGAGAGAGAGAGAGAGAGAGAGAGAGAGAGAGAGAGAGAGAGAGAGAGAGAGAGAGAGAGAGAGAGAGAGAGAGAGATCTTGCCTTAGAGAAGAAATAGGAAGGCATCTGGGGGTTCAAACAGACACAGAGACAGTTGGAAAGTTGGAAAAGAGAATTAAGCTTCAACATTTTACAGTTCATTCAGTTTAGTAGAATGAGAGAGTGGTTGAGGTTAAAGGAAAACATTTGTATTCTCAGACAACTTTACGACACCACCAAAAAAGGTTTGACATCATGCTGCAGATATTAAGAGTTCATTTTCTGAGGGGAATAAAGCTCCTCTCTAGAGAGAGTGGCGATCCCTGTGTAAAACCATTACGTTTAAAGGTAACCTGACTAAATGAATTCTTCCTACGTAGCCTTGAGATTACTCCCACACAAGAACCATTTCCTGTTCACACTCCTTATAATGCAGTCACTTCCAAAGATGACAGCTGCAATCTTTCTTAACATTTAGCAGAAATGTTCCCCTCAAAAGAAGTTCTAATCACAATGTTAGTGTTTGAGTTAGAACAAAGGGTCACGAAAAAAGCTGATTTCCTCAAGACTATTATTTCAAAATTACTTAGTTTTATTCAAACAGAAATCCTTTTTATCTCTAAAGACACTTGATCATGACCACTTAAACCCTTTGTCGTTTACACAAGTCGCAACGGGACAAGATTCTACGTATGTAAAGTTGTCCAGTTCACCAAATTATTATTTTTTGTGTGTGGGAGGAGGGGAGGGGATGGGTTGAGAAAACACATTGCAGCTACATGGCAAAATGGCCCCCAGCGGTCCGAGCTCCCCTTACCCGTGACTTCTCCTCTAGCTTGGTCATCATGATGATGTTGGCTGTGTGCTGCTCCCACACCAGACGCCAGAAGTCGCAGAACGTCTCTGGCAGAGAGCCCTGCGTGGCGATGTAAGCGTTCTGGCGCCGGTAGCCATCGATGTAGTTGGCGTTGATGTAGTCACCTCCCGGAATGCCTAGGCGAGCAGAGCAGAGGGGGGAAGGCAGGGGGAGAGTTAGCTACATTTGTGTCACTGGGTAAGAGGTTGATTTGAGTGGCATGACCATATTTGGTGTTGAATGCTCCTTCCGTGTATGTATGTGTGTGTGTGAGGTGAGTCATAATCTCAGAGCATTTTGTCTTGTCTGTCGGGGCCTTAAAACCAGTTAAAACCTGTTCATATCAGTTCAACATCAACCCATGTGGATTGAGAACTATGGCTGCATCTTGGTAGCTGTGGGTGTTCTTAGTAAACGGCCATTTTCTTCTCTGAATCACTCAAAGAAGATCATCACCCTAATCTCACTGTACTGGGAGTCTGTCCCTTTGAATGGAAGTAGGACTGGAATCTCTGTGTAAGACCCGGAAGATAGTGCTTGTCCTGGAGGGGATTGTGTGAAAGAGTGCACATGTGTGTGTTTGTGTGCGTGTGGGGGATGAGTGTGTGTGTGGAGGTGATTCAGGATCAGTCCTGCTCATCTGGGCCTAATACCATAATCCCAAAAATCACAGAGTCACTGCACACGCACACACACACACACACACACACACACACACACACACACACACACACACACACACACACACACACACACACACACACACACACACACACACACACACACACTGTAGCCCTGACCTTATTCTGAATAGCCGGAACACTTGGCCAGAACACTGGGAACTCTCTTGACTCTCTGAAACTCTCCGAGGACAGTTTATAAAAATCCAACGACCAAACACAGTCTAACTGCTGGGCCATTACATTTACAGAGGCAGTTTTCTTCTGTGTCAGCTAACATTACTGATGAGCCGGCAAGCTGACAACCTGCCCCCAACTAACCTTACACTCCCAACATCTGGTCTCCCTCGCGCATACACACACACACACACACCTGCATTAATATACACACACAAACACTCAAAATGACAGTGTATTTTCCCCTCCTGCCTTGTTTGAAGCAGCAGAAACAGAAGGCAGGAAGGACTAGAGGCATGTTGATTAACCGCGGGCTTGAAACTGGCTGCTTGGCTACAAGCTTTGATGTGCTACGGCTTCACTGCATGGGAGAAGCTGCTCTGTGCAGACACGAGATAAAACAGAGGAGCTAAGACAAGCTTCCGTCACTCTTTGACTTGCGCGTGTGTGTGTGTGGTGTGTATGTGTTTGCCAGTGTGTCATTGTGCATGTGAATATGCCTGTGCGTGCACTGTATGCCTGTGTGAATCATTGTGTGTATGTGAGCGGGTGTGTGTAAGTGTCTTAGCGTGTGTGTATATGTTTTGTATCTGTGAGCATCTCTGTGTTAGCATCTGTGTGTGTTAGCATGTGTGGGTTTGGGTGTGTGTGTACTGCTGAACTGACAGAAAGACAGACAAGCAGAGCTCCAGGATAGGTGGGGGTGGAAGGGCTGCTCACACATGCTCTGCCTAGATAAGGCTCATCTGTCTGGGCTCGGCCTCCCACTGCATCCCCCTCTCCACTCTCGAGCTGCCAGTTACCCTGACTGCCTGGGGTTTTTCTGAGGTAGGTGTATGTGTGTGTGTTTGTGTGTTTAACGCAGAAAGGTTTCCTTTAGTACCTCAAGTACATTAGACTTCACAAAACCTCAGTACTCCACATTTTGTGTCTCCTTTCTTGCGGCATCTGGAATCTGGTTAATCTTTACTGTAAGTACAGCAGACATTTTGTGCCTGGTTTCCTCCTTTAGCATTGGAGGTTAAGGAAACGACCTTACCCTCGATGCTGGAGAGCATGACGCGGGAGTGGTCGTATGCGATGACGTTAGCGTAGCGGTTCTTTGGCTTGTTGACCTCCAGGTTGGAGTGCTCCCATGTGAACTGCTGACCGGGGTCTATCGACTGAAACACACATGCACACACACCAAGTACATTAGGAGACTCCTAAAAGTCATCCATTGGGTCGATTGCCATTGGTGGTCAAAGGGTTAGAGCTGTAACTGTTGTTTGACCAGAGTTGTTAGTTGGGGTAGATGGTAATTGTAGTTTAACCAGAGTTCTTAGTGTGGGAAGATGGTATTTGTAGTTTAACCCGCACAGTTAGTGAGGGGAGATGGTACTTGGAGTTAACCAGAGCGGTTAGTTGGAGGAGAGACAGACATGAGGTCATTTCATGGACTCCAAATGGAAGGAGAGAAGTAATTTGGTCATTCTAAATATTTTACCCTGTATAATTATGGTTTGGTTGAAGCATATGGAAGACTGGGGGGATTGGAAGTGTGTGTGTGTAAGTGTCTTTGTGTGCGTGTGTCTGTGTGTGTAAATGTGGAATTTCTCTCTATTTACTGCTCACTATCATGTGTGTCTGATTATGACACAAAAATCACCCATAATCTCTTTCCCCATCCACTCTCTTTCTCTCTCTCTCCATCCTTTTCTCCTTAGGGGTTAAATCTGGACGAAGTAAACAGTCATGCATAGAAAATGTGTGGCTCTTCTGTCTGTGTCTAACTCACACCACAATTACCCTCCCTCTCTCCCTCCCTCCATCACTCCATCATTTTTTCCCCTGCTCTCTCTCATTATTCTCTTACTTCGCCTTCTCATTCGTCAATCCCCCATTTTCTCATCATTTTTCTCCCTCCATACCTCTCCCCCTCTAACCCATCGTTCGGTCAATTAGGCCCCTAGGGTCTGTATGGGATTCCACACCCAGCTATAGTTGGATATAGAGAAACATCAGGGAAGCACAATTCATTGCCCTCTAACCTCTTGGAGAACACCGACACTTTCTTTTTTGTGGCTAGCTTGTTCTGAAGTAGTAGAAGGGATGTTTTGTTTTGGTGGATGTTTTGGTGGATGTTTTGGTGGATGTTTTGGTGGATTAGACAACATCGTTCGGACTCACTGCCGTCAGGAAATGCTATAGCTATAGCTCAAAGAGCTACTGGTCTGGTTTGTGTTGTGTCATGCCTGTCTGCATATGTTCCTCGCTCCTGATTGCTCTCTTTCTCTCTTGTTGTCTTTGATTATAATTTTTTTTTTCTTTTTGTTTCTCTCATTTTCTCATCTGTCTCTCAGTCCACATCCCTCATCATCTCTCTCTTTCTCTAAGACTGTCTCACTCTCTGTCTCTCTCACCCCGTTTTTCTTCTCCCTCTCTAATTCTCTCTTGTCTGATTCTCTCTCGTCATTCAAGCGTGAAAATGAAAGACTGATAACCATCTGCCTGTAAGCAACTCTTTGAGTTGGCAATTTCTATTTCCCTGCCTGGTGTTTTTCTTCAGTGAATACATTTTTTCTCATGCTCGCAATATGGAAACTAAAGACAGACTGAAAGAGAAAGAGATAGAAGACAATACTGTTTTTGACATGAAATCAGTCACTAACTGTAAAAGCATTGAAACAGTCTGATTTTGTGAAGGGATGTATGTGGAAGAGTCTACTGAACATGATAACTGACAATGAGCACGAGGCGACATCTGGAACACAGTGTGAAGTCGTACTACGCCTTCAGCAAAAGGCCTGATATACTGTAACGCCGGAAGGATCTGCAGAGGATCTTCCGCTCGACGGGCAACATCTCTTGTTCTACTGTACCTCGTACTCCTGAGAGAACTTGAGGTTGTCGTTGGCTTTCAGACGCTCCACGTGTTCCTCCAGCTCAGACATGGGCACAGGCGGGTGGCACGCCATGCCTGCTCAGGAAGGAGAGAGAGAGACAGACAGAGAGACCAGGGGGGAGAGAGAAGGGGAGAGGCCCTTTAGAGTTGTATACAATACTCCTTGCGGGAAAGCTTGGAGCTGAACAAAACGCAGTTCAGGAGCACTTTAGATAAACGCTAGCAGGGCAGCAGCTAATGGAAAAATGAATCTTGTTATGCGTCGATCTTCCCTTAAGAGCAGAACAGCCCATGTTATGAACAATGTTATGGAGGAAAAACACTTCTCCTCAGCGAATACAAAAAAAAGGATCAAATCCAAATTCAGCCTGACAACACAAAGAGTTGTAAGAAGCATTTATTAGCATGTATGAGTAGTTACTCTGACAGAGAGTCTGGGTCTTGTGCTGGATGGAGTGAACAAAATGAGGGTTAGTGAGCCTGACGAAGAGAGACAGATAAAGAAAGAAAGTAGAGAAAGAGAACTAGGAGGGCTGAGACCAACTAACTTGATAGACGGCGGTAGCCGCGGTAAACTGAAACACGGTAACCTGGAAATACAAACAAATACAGTAAACACCAGGAGTGTGTGTGTGTGTGTGTGTACATTCCTAGAAGAAGCACGTTCAATGGCATGTGTGCCAGTGTTGTGGATGCTTATATTTATGTGCGTGTGAGTGTGTGTGTGTGTACCTGGGGTCTGGAAGTTGATCCTGCGTAGCTCCACAGGGTCAGTGGGGTGGTGAGAGGACATGGCCTTGCTGCAGGGGAAACTCCCCTTCCTACCCTCGGCTTCCGCCCTCTTCCTGTAAACAACAAAACAACAATTACCCACATTTTGGTCAGGTATTCAATATCATGCCGGGGCAAAGCGCTGAAGTTAGACGTGCTGAAATGATCCTATTTCAGGTCTTCTTACCTGTCAGGTTTGCTGTTGTCAGATGTGAGTAAGACGCGAGGAGAGACACCGACGCAGGGAAAGAACAACAACATTGGGTTATCAAAAGAAACACTGGAAAATAAGATTCCAACATCCGTTATCTCTCTCTCTCATTCTCTCTCATCCCAACCCCTCGTTCCCCTCTCCCGCTCCCTCCCTCCTCCCTCCCTCCTCCTCTCACCTCTTGAAGAGGAGGATGGCGATGACGATGCAGACGATGAAAATGACAGCGAGCACGGGTCCCACCACCCACAGAAGCCCCTCCTCCTCGTCAATGATTGGTTGGGGATCCACGTCCGACGAGGTCACGGGGTCAGAGTAGGGGCTGGTGGCGTACATAGTCTGCCAAAGACGGAGAGAGTAGAGGGTTGGTAAACAAGAGAGTGTGTAAGTGTGTGTGCTACACAGAGCCTCAGGCAGAAGGGTTTGAGTACTGTGTTACTGTGTATGAGTGTGTGTGTCCAAACTCACGTTGTCAGACAGGTCCAACATCGCCAGGACAAAGAACACATACTCCTGTCCGTTCTGGAGCGGGCGGTTCCGGAAGTCACCGTAGTCACGGCCATCGCCTAGGGTGAACTCCAGAGGGAGGGTCTTAAAGTGGGCGGTGACATAAGCCTTTGGCTCTGATTGGCTGGCCTGCCTGCGAACACGAAGGGCGCGGCTCACACTGGTCCTGTTGATCTCTTTCAGGACCTGAGGAGGAGGGGGGATGAGAGACAGAGAGAGAGAGAGAGAGAGAGAGAGAGAGAGAGAGAGGGAGAGAGAGAGAGAGAGAGGGAGAGAGAGAAAGTGGCAAGTCGTGGGAGACAGAGAGAGAGGAAGAGAGAGAGAAAGAGAGAGAGAGAAAGAAGATACATAGGAAGATATGGAAGGAAAGATACAGACACAAAAAAAGGTTTTCCCAAGGCTCTAGTCATCATCACCACTATCATCTACATCACCTACACACATCCTCATCACCTTTCTCCTTATTCATCATCATCATCATCATCATCATCATCATCATCATCATCATCATCATCATCATCATCATCATCATCATCATCATCATCACAGAACCACTCTGTCCTCTCCATCCCCACCACCTCTCTGTCTCACCTCGTCCAGGTTCATCTGGTCAGGTTCCTCCCATGGCTTCAGGAACTTCCCTCCTCTCTGCTTCCTCAATGGTACCACCACCACATAGTAACCCCTGGCAACCAAAACACACACCTCAGTGTCTGTCTGTCTGTCTGCATGTCTGTTTGCATGTTTATCTGAGTGTCCGTCCATCCATCCATCTGTCTGTCATTGGAGTGTATGGAGCCATCAACAACGCACATCCATTCTTACAACCCCTCCCCCTCCCCCACCCCCTCCCCCGTCCTCTCCATCCCTCTCTCTTGTCCTCCCCTCACCCGACTTTGGTGCTGGTCTGGACGGGGGGGAGTTGAACCGTGACCATTCCGTCTGCGTTGGTCTTCCCCACCAGCGTGGGCTTGGACCTCAGCACGTCCGGGGCGGTCACGACCGTGACGCGGTGCTGCAGGCCCCCGGCGCTGTTGGCCCGGTTGGTGAGGAGGAAGGAGTACTGGGTCTCCGGCTCCAGGCCCGTTATCAACTTCTGGGTTTGCTTCCCTTCCACCTCAACACTCTGGCCCTTACCATACAGGATCTGGACAGGGAGAGAAAAAGCTTAGCCACACACACGTTCGGACATACACTTACGCACACTCCTGCACACACACACATAGTACACACACTTCCACACATGCCCACACACTCTCCCGCTTGCTCCTCCACTCACAGTGAACGGCTGGGTTGGGTTCTTGTCCTTGATCTCCCACGTCAGCAGGACAGAGGTCTTCATGGATGCCTTGACCCGGAAGTTGGTGGCAAACACTGGACAGACACAGATAACAAGGAGACACGTTTGACACTGCAGTCCAGCCCAACGCTCCTGCAGGAGAGACAGGATCCCTGAACACCAGACCAAGCCAGGATTAAGTCTGAATCCTAAACACTGGAGTTAGTCCAGTGAAAAGGGAGTCTTAGTCCCAGACTTAGCCTGGGTCAGGCTAAAACCTAGTCTAAGCCCTTACCTGTTGACCATCCACTTTCGTAACAGTCAAAACAAGATCATTCACCAAAACAAATCTCTTACCTTTCCACAGGAGGGAGACTGGGTATCTAAGACTACATCAACAAGACAACAACAAAGGACACTTATGATGCTCCACGTGGATTGGTGTGCGTGAGCGTGTGTGTCTGTGAGGACAGCGATTATACGAGACCCCCCCCCCCCCAAAAAAAACATCCAAGGTGGGCGTATCTGGGAGGGGGGATGAAGGTGAACTGCTGGAGTGTGTGTGTGTGTGAGTGTGTGTGTGTGTGCCCTACCTTGGTCCAGCGGTTGGGTCCTAAACTGGACGCTTGGGCTGTAGGGCCCGGGGCCCACGGCCGTGTATGCACACACCCTGACATCATACACTGTATCGGCCATCAGAGCCTCCAACACCACGCTCGAGTCCGGCGCCGCCACGCTAACCTCCGTGGCGTTGCCCCTGCTGTTGATGTCCTTGTACCGCACGGTGTACTTAATGATCTTCCCGTTTTGTTCGATCAGGGGGACGGACTTCCACGCCAGCCGGATGGAGGAGGCCGAGGCGCCCTCGGAGAGGATGTTTTGGGGGAAGCCGCTGGGGGCGTCCTCCGGCATGGTCACCTCCTTCACCGCCTCCTCACCGTACCCCATCTTGTTGCGGGCGGAGAGGCGGAAGACGTATCTCGCCCCCTTGTGGATGTCTGGGGCAGTGTAGCGGTTCTCCTTGGCGGGGAACTCCACCACCGTGGGGGGGAGGATGTCCGCTCGGCCGTAGGTGAGGCGGTACCCCAGGAGGGGGGTGGGTGCGCTGGGCGGGGGGGACCACTGGAGCACGGTGTTGCCCTCCTTGGTGGTGCTCACAGTCAGTTTGGGCACCTCCGGCACTAGGGGTTGCAGAGAGGGAAGAATTCTAGTTTTGAATTAAAGTGTGTGTGTATCTGTGTGTGTGTGTGTGTGCGTGTGTGTATGTGTGTGTTGACACCTACATGGCATGGTGGTGCAAACAGTCTGGGGTTTGCTTCTCGCCCCATCTCCCTTGGCGGTGTACGCTCCCACAGACACCGAGTACGCCGTGTCTGCCCGCAAGGCCGTCAGAACCACCTCCTGGAGAACGCAGAACCCAGAACATCAATCACACGGAACTGGAACGTTCCGAACACAGTTGGTTAGAAACCACAGCAGACTAACATACTGGGTCGCATGTGCGCACAATGTGTTGGGAAGTTATATCTAAGTGTTGAAATATTTATTATTGTTGTTATTATTTAACAGCAATCAGTCACAGATTTACTCACGTATTGTGTCTCGTCATCGCTTTCCCACTACGACCAAACAGGACAGAAAGTGGGAGGAAGAGGAAAAACGTTAAAAAAATTATAGACATTTGTGGTTCGCATACTTCACATCAATATTAGAATGCTATATTTCCCCCCAGGAATTCATAAAATAATCAGTAAGTTCTATGAGTTTGTTAACTTTGTTTAAATAAAAATACTTCCTATTTTTTCAGACCTCTATCCTATCCCGTACCTGGGAATCATCGATGAGGATGTCCCTGATGAGGGGCTGTCCACTGGGCTCTCCGTAGTTCATCCTGACGTAGTGCACCTGGTAACCCCGTATCTGACCGTGCTGGAGTTCCACTGCCGGCGCCCGCCACCACACCCTGACGGCCGAGGCGTTGAGCGCCTCTGCCTCTACACCCCGTGGAGGGCCGCTGGGAACTGGAAAGGCATTGTGGGTAGTATAGAGGTCAAGGGTCGCAGGGGAGAGAGCAAGAGAACGGTGTCCGGCCTGAAGGGGTGTTTTTGCGAAAAACCAGAAAACACGTCAAGAATTTGATGTCATTTTGGGGGGAATTTGACGGCTTAAAAAAGACCTTCAAAAATGGTCTATAATGTTTTTTGTGGGGATTGAAAAGTGTACAGAAAGATAAAAACGAGAGCAGGCAGGGAGAAAAATCTCAAGAGATGTTTGTCTCGTACTGCCTAGGGCCTTGAGAAACCCTTACTTCAAAAGAACACCACAGAAAAAGCACGACTTTCCATTCAACAACATTACAACAATGTGCACGAAAAAACATGATAAAAGAGGAATGTAAAAAAAGGAGAATTGCAAGGCTGAAGGATTAGAGAGTTGTCACCCCTCAATACAAAGGTAGTTTTAACCGGTGAATCATTTCAGGGTTAGCTGGTGAGGCGTACCATTCTCTTCTTTTAGGGGTGTTCAAAGTTAATGTTTGATATCAAGCAGAGGAGAGAATGTTTGGAAAAGGTGACAAAAAGCAGGAGGAAAAAGAAAGGAGAAAGGGTTGTAGCAGGAGTAACAGTTGAAGGAGAAGCAGGACAGACTCGGCAGTGTATTGTTCAGTCCAAAATTACTTTTTGAGTGGCAACTTGAGACTGAGTCCTGGCCAGACTCGTCTATGAGCTTTAGTTGAGTTAGGTAGTTGTAATTTAGTTTGTTGTTCAGAAAGGTCTGGTTAGTACACTGCCTCAGGGCCACATGAAGGGATGTTAGAGGGTCAAACCATCCAAAGAAAGGTACGGGGGATGTTTTGGGACATACCATCTTCCTCTGTACGGACAAGCAGCTGCAAGCTCTCCGGTCCTTCTCCGGCCTCCGTCTGTGCTCGCACTGTTATCCCATATTCGGTCCATTTCTCCAGGTTTTCCAGGAGGTATGGAGAACTTTCTGGAGGGATTCCGTCCACGCGCTGGGAGGTACGGTTCTCCCCCTCCGTGATGGAATACTGGATGGAATATCCCGTTATGACTCCATTCTGGAACTCCTCAGGGGGTGGAGCCCAACTTACCAGGATACCGGTGGAACTGGGGCTAGAACATGTGACTTCCTGGGGAGGGGCCGCGGGCACTGATGGCCAGTTGTGAGGAAGTGGAGGGATTGTGTTGTGTGGATGGAATTGGTCGTGTGTGTGGTTCGTTTGACAGGGACGGGACATGGTGAGGGTTGAAGCGGAGGATGAGGTGACATTGAACAGACGAGAGACAGGAAACAAAAAACAGGGACAAAAAATAAAAGATAAAATGAAAAATAAAACACTAAGACCTTCTACAGAAAATGGAGTCTTAAAACCAAGATGGTGGTGAACATGTAGCAGTGAATGACCAAAACGTCCAACTTGGTTTGATAGAAATGCAGACTCCACACCAATGAAGAAGAGGAATGGGTTAAAAGAACGCTACACAACAACATTGGCTACATAGAACATGTAACCTACCTTGGCCTTATCTCTGTCCCCCCATTTACAAACCTCTGGGCTTTCTTGAAAGACGGACACTGCTACATGCATCACTAACTTAACACACTAGATCGTTTCTTACCTTTGCAAGCAAAGCTTCTCTGTACCCTGATAGCAGACCTCAGATTCAACTCAGATTGACAAATTGAATTGAAATTCTCACTACAAAGAGATGTGGTTGGTTCACTGCAATAGCCTCAGTGGAGCCAAACTGCCATTAGATTTGAGATATGTTGTCTGGCATAAACACTGCCATGCTGTAGACATCTCTCAACGAGATATTATATATTGTGCTCTAATGACATCTGAGGTCTGTTATGTCTCTCTCTCTCTTTCACACACGCACGCACACACACACACGCACACACACACACACGCACACACCCATGCTCACACACACCCTGGGAGGCATGGGGCTTACGTGTCTGAGGCGTGTCGGTGGACACCTCGTTGGTGTAGGCCCCGATGCCATGCTTGCTGCGAGCTGCCAGCTGGAAGGTGTAGGTGGAGAAGGGCTTGAGGTTCTTCAGGAGGTACGAGGTGGAGGGTTCAAAGGTCACCTTCTTCTACAGAGATGGGCAAAGAGGAGGGGAGAAAAAGACAGAGTGTGTGTAAGCATTGTGCCTATCTCATACTAAAAATGTGTACGGCTAATTGCGTGTCTGTGCACGTGCGAGCGTTTGTACGGGTGTCAGTGTGTGCGTGTATAAGTGTGTGTTCGTGTGAGCGTGTGCGCCCTCACCTCCTCCGTGTCGTCAGTGCGGCGGTACACCAGCTCGTACCCAGTGATCTGGTTGTCAGGGCCACTCTGCGGTGGGGCCACCCAGGAGAGGAGGATGCTGGTCTCTGATTTGGCCTCGCCCTTAAAGTCTGATGGCTGGGATGGAACTGAGAGAGAGAGATATTGACTATAGAATATATAGAACTAGATACCAACTCACAAGTATTTATTGGAATCTACCAATTGGATTCAGTTTTCCCTCATCCGGGACACACACATACACACACACTCTGGGAAGTCTTACCTCCGGTCTTGGCTATGATCTGAAGGTCCTGGGACAGGGGCCCGTCCCCTACAGAGGTGAAGGCCAGGACTCTGATGTAGTACGTCTTGTTGGGGGTCAGGCTTTGGATGGTGATGAAGTTTGCACTGCGAACCATCTGCTTCTCCCACTGGGAAAGTATGCACACGCACAGACACACACGCACACACACAAATGCACGCACGCAAGCATTAAGACGCGAGCACGCACAAACCAATTCCTTGACGAAGCCCAGAGGAATGGGCAATTATAGTCATTACAGGATGTTGAAATATTGTTTTAATGAAATCTAATTGAGTGGTGATTAAACTGTAAGTATGTGGGCTGTAATTACAGAAGTCACAGATTAGTAAGACATCAGCAAGATACTATGGGTGTAAGAATGCCACACACATACACACACAGCCTATATCCCCCCAACCACACACACACACCCCTCTCAGGCCCCCCTCCCACACACACACACAAACACACGCACACACTGACCTGGTTGACCTGCAGAGTGCTGTCAGCAGTGTAGTACACCCTGTATCCCACCACCTGCCCGTTGGCCTCCTCCGGCTCATCCCAGTGGATGATGGCTGTGGTGGTGCTCAACATACGACCCCTGACCTGCACGTCCAAACACACCCAAACTTTATTGACAAAGTGGCTGACAAATAAACCAAATGTGCCTTACAGGGATGAGGGTATCTGTAATGCCTGTGCCAAATCCAAGTCATTGTTTTTCTTGAGGTTTGCTCGACCTCTGACCTGGCGGGGCGGCGAGGACGGAGCCTGCTCGGAGGTGCGGGCCTCCACCGTCTCGCTGGCGGGGCCGCGGCCGATGGTGTTGACGGCGGCCACGCGGAAGTCGTAGTGGGAGTACGGGCTGAGCCCGCCCACACTGTAACGGGTGGTGGCGATGCCGTCGATCTCTTTGTAGGCGTCCTCCGATCCCTTGGACCGGTGCTGGGGAGGAGAGGGTGAAGATAAGGGGCGAAGATAGAGGTGAAAATGTTACTGTTAAGAGAAATAAATGACAGTGTATATGTGTGTGTATGTGAGTGGGGCTCACCAGTAGTATGTAGTAGGCCACAGGCTCAGGGTTTCCAGAGTCCCAGGTGAGGGTGATGCTGGTCGCAGTTCTTTCCGTCACCACTGGGGTGCCTGGAGCTTTGGGCAGGGCTGAGAGAGAGAGAGACAGACAGAGAGAGACAGAGAGAGAAAGAGAGAGAGACAGAGAGAGAGACAGAGAGAGAGAGAGAGAGAGGGAAAAGGGGATTTAAAGACCCAATTTACACTTAATTGAGCCTAACAGTCATCGACCACGAAAGAAAACGAAAAAAACATGAAATTGGTCGGGCACACACATCCATACACACACACACACACACCTTTGACAATGATCTGCGCCATCGCTTCGATGACGCCCAGCGTGGACATGGCGACGCAGGTGTAGTTGTTGGACTGGCGCACGTCGCCCAGCTCCAGGACGTTGCGCCCGATGGGCATGTCGTCCTCGGGGGTCAGGTCCTCCGTGCCCAGCATCCACTTGACGTAGGGCATGGGCGAGCCCACTGCCACGCACGTGATGTTCACACTGCCCCCGGGCATGATCTCACTGTCCGCCGGCGGGATGGAGAAACGAGGCGGAACGCGACGCACTGATGGTGGGGTGGGGGTGGGGGTTGGGGGTGGGGAGCGAGGATTTTGAGATGTGAGTGTCAAATACAGCCGTTCTGCCTGTTGCATCGTTTGTTGTATGGTACAGGACGGAGTGTGTGTGTGTGTATTATGTAAAATGGTCTGGCATCTCATGTTTGGTTGCCAGTTTAGGAAGTAAGATAAGATAAAAATGTGCTGTCCCCAAAGGGAAATTTGTCCCTTGAAAAACATCAACAACAATGTCCAGCAATTTACATACTATGCATATTCATTTAATAGATAAATAATTCAAAACATACAAAGTGATGACCTCAGAATTTTACACAAGCCCTTACCCAGAGTATGACTGCATTAAGAGCCTTAATGGGCTGTAAGAACACTGTACAGTAGGTGGGGATTTTATAGTATATTGTACGGTATCAAAATATTCAGCTTTATAGGTGCATGGTGAACAGCAATGATGGGCAGGATTCACAGCACACACACTCATGCACAAAACAATTCAAAACTGGAAGGATTTGAAGGGAGATGTGATAGAATGAGCACCCATGTTAGATTTTCAGACACACACACACACACAAGATGTATTTCCAGCTGTATATCCAACCGCACAACACTCACTCATGAACATGGACACATGCACACACACACACACACACTCAAAAGCACACTAGCATGCAGGCACACGCACACGATAGGAAGCTTCCAGAGAAAATGTAGGAGAAGAGGTTTTATGAGGAGAAAAGGGAAGCCACTCTGAAGATACCCACCTTCTCTCAGCTCTGGAGCAAGGTAGGAACAGGCGTAGCGAGAGAAGAGAAGAAGGAGAAGAAAAGAGGGCACGGCAAAGATTAAAGTAGGAGCGAGAGAGGGGGAGGAAAAAGGGGGACAGAGTCAAAGTGTCAGTCCAAAGATGAGAAAGAAGTCCTGCAGCTGTCTGTCTATTGTGGATCATGGACTACAACTGTCTGTCTGTCCTTCACAGGCTTTGTACACTCTGATCTGTGTGTGTGAGAGAGCTTGTTGAGAGAGAGATAGAGAGAGAGGAGAGAAAGAGGGAGACTGCGAAAAGAGAAGCAGAATGTGCCTTGTTTTGTCTTTTCACATTTTTGTGTGTGAGTGTTTAATGCATTGACATTATGTGTATGTGTGTTTTCACCCTGGAAGTGTTTTGTAACTGTCAAAAAAGATGCAAGGCTGTTTTATGTTACAGCAGGGCAGACAAGCCAGTTAAGAGCCTAAGGATCTGATCTCTCTCAGAGGGCCTGTGTCTATGTGTATGTATGAGTTGTCCTTGTTTTGAGCGGGTGTGTGTGAGTGCGTATGAGCTACGCTTTCTAGAGTGTGTGTGCGAGTGAGTGCAGTAGACAGGAGCCCTCAGGAACCCAAATGTCTTTCAGAATTGAGGAGAAACACAAGTCTTAAAGAGACAGCTGTGTGTCTCATTTCAAAAATGTTAAGTCTTAGTAAAGAAGGGCACTGAGAGCAGTTATATGGGTGAAAGGTCCTAGCCCTCGGAAATGTAAAAAGTCATCAAATATTGCACTATATGTTTCTTTAAAACAAGTTTTAGATGTTCATGTCATGTATTTTATATTATATTCATTGCATTGCATTAATTGTGTAGATCTCAAGTTGCCGGTTCAGGTTGTCGTCCCTACAAAATGGGTCGCCAGGTTTGCCATTGAACCCTCCTCACCTCTGACGTAGAGATTAGCTGGAGTGGAGTACCGCGTCCCATCACTGTTGGTAGCAACGCACTCGTACTTCCCTTGGTCTGACTCCTCACTCAGTTCAATCTGCAATGCACCTGATGAGGAAGAGTGGAGGAACGAGGAAGAACAAGAAAGAGAGAGAGAGAGATAGATAGAGAGAGAGAGAGAGAGAGAGAGAGAGAGAGAGAGAGAGAGAGAGAGAGAGAGAGAGAGAGAGAATTTAAAGCACATTTACAGGAAGGTGAAAAATATAGAAGTTCTATTTACAGTGCATAATTCAATTGAGCAATGGGTGAAACTATTTTTGCTAGAATATATGGTGTTAGGCTTAAGGTATTTTAGCTGAAAGAGGTTTGGTGGGGTAATGCTGGCTTAAAGGACGCCAGACATTTCTACTGGCAATCATAGTATGAAAATACATACAAAAGTTGTCTTCATGACAAAAGAAAATGAAAAGTATAAAGAAAATTTTGTGCGATGCTTAAACACATAAAGAACAAAAATGTTACACCTTCCACTTACGATACTTTAAGAAAACTCAAGAATTAAAAAAATATGTTCAAGTTTCGGGGATCAAAAATGACCCAACCATAACCTTGACAACAAGATAACCCCCAACCCCCTTAGAATCCACCAATGGGATCAGGAGAGTGATGTCACAAAGCCCACAACCAATAAAAAAGAGGTTAAGACATCAACCATTCTCCAATCAGCTCAGCGGAGGGACAAAACCAACAAGACCTCGGAAACAGACTGATATTCACGTTGTCTTTCTCCCTGAAAAAAGAAAAATTGGCAAAAAAGTCAACAAGTTGCTTCCTGCTAAAGCAGTAGACCAAAGAGAAGGCGAGGAGAGGATAAGGGTGGTGAAGCGAAAAAAGCACCCATAAAAAACTTTATCAAAAAAGTGGTTGTTTGGGGCTTTTTGACAGCAATGGAAGACATAAAGAAGAGAGAGTGACATTGAACATTTGATTGGTAAAAAAAAAAAGTGTGTATGTGTATGCGTGTGCATGTGTCGGTTTGAATCTTCACCATCTGGACTTTTAGAGCAGAGCACAGAACAGCTGGGAGGTAAACAAGACCGAGAGGCTTGATTGGACAGATATGAACAGGGCAGGAGGGGGGGGGCAGGAGGTGGGGCAGAGTCAAAACGAGGTCAAGACCCCAAAAAATAGTAGAAAAAAAAGAAGATACATATTATATATTTTATAAAAAAAAAAAAAATCCTGGGTGCCATAATCTAATACCTACATATTTTATGATGTCTAGAAATGAACAGTTTGCAATTTAAAACCAGTAAGCTACTTGACATAAAGGCCTAATACGGAGAGTAGGATGGAATGGGGGTTGAAGAGAGACAGGGAGGATAGATTATACTGCACAAAGACATGGAAGATATGGATTACTGTCCGTCACGACAGCACAATGATGGACAAGATTAAATTATGCAGAGGGAAAAAAGAGGAAGTTTGAAGGAGAGGAGGCCACAAGAAAGTAAAACGAACGGCTTGCCCAGTTCCAAATACGTGATCTCACCCCCTTCAACCCTGAACATTTTTGAACAGATCTGAAAGAATGGTATAGGTGTGAATATTAAGCCCCATTTTGGTCCCATTTTGGTTGATACTAATCCTATGCTTTCATATCCATAAGAAGTGTGGGACTAAGAGCGGAAATGGAACTAGGCCTGTGTGTAAGTAAGGTTGGTGGTGCGTGTGTGTGTGTTCGTGCGTGTCTTCCCGGAAGCCTTACCTCGTATAGGCGTGCCACCTGATTGGGCAATGAATGCAGACGAGATTAGAGAAGAAGAAGAAGAAATTGTTAGTATTTGGACGTAAGTGAGGAAAAGAGGCAGGGAGGAAAGAAAACGAGAGGGGACTTGTATAGGAGAAGAATCTAATTGGAGACAAAAGAGAGAGAGATTCGGGGGGAGTGAGAGAAACAAGCTAAAAAGTAATTAACTTGAGTTATATGCCTGAAGCAGGACAGTAGGAGCCAAGAAAGAAATAAAAATAGATAAATAGATAAGCAGGTACAATAGTACAGTATTGGGTGTGGCGAGTCCATAGGGGAAACAGGTGCTTAGTGAACTAGGCCTCAAGACTTGTGGGAATGTGGCTGTGTCCTAATATACACACTTGCATACTACATACTTACTACTCTGTGAAATCTACAATGCAACAGTGACAAATTGGCTTCTTTCCACATAGGACAGTGGTTCTGCTTTGTAGTATGCAAGTCCATATACCAGAACACAGTGTATGTCTGGGAAAGTGAAGGCTGGGAAGCTTGTTGCCATTGATTTTCCAAGCCAGGGCCTGCCAAGGGGAACTAAAGACAGTCACCCTCAGCAGATGAGGTATTGACCGGGAAATACGAGTGAGAGAGTAAGTGAGGGACGGAGGGAGAGAGAGATTAAGTGAGTGATTGAGTGAGTAAGTGACCAAGGAGGGCAGGAGTAGATAGCATGGGTGAAACTGAGGAGAAGAAGTTAGAGGCAAGGTGTTGGTGCACAGCTGAGAGGGTGTGTGTGTATGTGTGCTTGAGAATTTCAAATTCTATTCTATAAACATTACATGTATAAATATTTAGTCTGTACCTGTGTATTTGTACCTTCACACGCGTATGGTACACTGTGTGTGTGTGTGTGTGACCACTTGGATCATTAGGATGAGACATGCTCAAACAGTGTCAGTGAGGAAGTCAGCAGTGAGTGCGGAAAGTGAGAAACAGAGAAAGGGAAGGAGTTGGGGACTCAGAGCTCAAGCACTTACCAAAGGACTCTGTAGTTAAAGACACAAAGAGAGAAGAGACAGCACAAACAGTGCATTACAATTGGCTCAGAACACCCAAGCACACACACGCAGAGTCGACTCAAAGAAAGGAAACCTTGGGCACGCACACTTCAATAGGTTAAAGGAAGACTAAGATGAGCCACAATCCAAAAGCGAAAAAAAATTGAAACAGAAAGTCTACATGTGTTATTTCTAAAAGTTCACTTCATATAGTAGGAAAGGACAAGTCAAGACTAGAGAGATCTTGAATACTCTAAAACAATCAAATGTTTTTTTAATTATCTTCCGGGGAGCCTGGATTATGAAACATTTAAGGGTGGAGCCAGGTACAGAGAGAGAGAGAATTAAGCAGGGGTTGGGAAGTGTAGTCCAATCACAAGCAGGTATACTGGATCTGGGTGGGACCCAGGGGCAGGAAGCTGAAGCGGTAAGGAGTCTTGGCCACAGAGAAGAGAACCTGTAGAGCCCCCACTCTACTGTGGATGAAATTCCCTTTCTGGTCTCGATGGACCCAAACATATATCCAATTAGAGATAAATCTTCTATTCATCTTTCATTTTGACTTTCTGTTTACGTCAGTCTATTTAAAGATCGCTAATTATGGTTGTCTGGTTTGGTGCTTTTTGAGTCTGAAGCTAAATGTAGCATCCCAAGATGCGTTAACACAGTGTGACACTGCAAACGGATGGAGAACTCATGTGAAGCTTAAAGACCTAGCTCGAGTCTCCTGGTGTCCGTTGGAGACCAGGGAATTCCACTAGATTCTCCACAGAGGTCAGAATAATTCTGACCTTAACTCACAGAAGTGGGGGCTGCCATTGGAGGGAGGTTCTCTATACGTCTCACCACCATCTAGAGGACAACCACCCCCCCCCCCAGCACGCACACACTAAACATGTTTCAAACATATATGACTACAGCAGAACATGGGGAATGCTTTGTTTTTCAGTTTTTGGAGGGATTGTTTCCTTGTTGTTATTTGTTGCTTGACTAGTACTTGTCTGTACCGGGGGGTAACATGGTGGTGAGGTTTCAGGAACCCCCCCCCCTCCTCCAGGGGTTGAATAGCAGAAAGGTTTCATCTCGAAAGAGGGTAAAATAACCTGGCAACCGCTGCACATGAGCATTGAGCGGAGGAGCTGAGGAGAAAAGCACGTTACCGCAAAAAAGAAAACTGAGAAAGAAGGGAAGGACGGTGCTGGAAACATCAAAAGCATCAAGGGGACGGAGGGAGAAAGAAAGATTTGTTACAGGGGTAAAAAAGGGGTTTACTTGTGAAGCGGAGCCATTACCTGAGCGAAGCTGCTTAATGCGTCCGTTGTTGTTGGTAGTATTGACTGGGAGGAAGTCCTTGAACCAGGTGATTTCTGGGTCGGGGTTGCCACTGGCGGCACACAGCATAGTGGCGGTCCGAGATCGCTCCACCACCTTCAGCTGGGGACCCATGTCGATGGTAGGGAAGCCTGACGGGAGCTGGTCCTCTGGAAGAGTCAGATAAAGGAGTCATTTTACATGTGATTCGCTGCTTTTGCTAGAGAACCACTAGTTTTCGTTAAAAGTCAAATAGAGGAGTCATATTGCACATGATTCAGTTATTTTGCTGGGGAGGGGAATCAAGTTCTCTGGAAGAGCCAAATAGAGAAACTCATTCCTCATTGTATCAATCATAACATGTGGGAAGTAGTATGTACTGGAATCATTACATAGACAACCAAACAGAAGGTGAAGGTAAAGTGTAAAAATAAAGATACATGGGCAGGAGGTGTGTGTGCATGTGGTTTTGTGTACAGTTTGTTTGTTTGTTTGTGGGGGTTGTTTATGTGTGTGTGTGTACAGTGTGTGCGTGTGTAGGATTTTGTGATTGTGTGTGTGTGTGTCTATGTGTCATTATTACCAGCTAAATCCTTCCTCCCTTCATTACTTTGAATCCTTAGGGCCCTGTCCCGCCTCTGTCTACCGGCCACACAGTCCTCATTAACGGGAAACGGGCACCGAGGAAATGCTAATTTGGGCGGTAGCTGATCGAGCTTAAACCGGCGAGCTAGGTGTGTGTGTGTGTGTGGCCTTTTAACAGCTCCGGTTACAATCAATTGCGACACGGAGGAAATAGAAACATGGAAATAATAAACCATTAGGACAAGGAGTCAAATGGGTGTGTGTATGTGTGTGTGTATTTGGGATTTTCACAATTGTACTTTATATCAACTTCCTTTTTCCACATATACCAAACCTTTATGCTAATGTTAAGTGACAAGACTAATGTGGCACAGACAGAGAGAGAGACAGAGAGAGAGAGATACAGTAGGATGCCAAAGAGACACACAATAGAGGAAGATAGAAGAATGAAACCAAATGAAAAGAAAAACTGTGACATGGGCTGAAAGTTGGGCGGGCTATTTAACAATTCTCGCTCTGCATGATGAATAGGTTGACTTCAAAGGCAGCTACTTACAGACAGGAGTTATGCATTCAATTTCATCTACCTGGGCTGTGTGAAGGGAGGTAGAGGATGGAGAGAATGGAGCATACTACACAAACACACTTGGAAGTACTGCAAGTGGGTGGCAAAAGAGTGCTCTTACTCTCTATGACTCTATGACTCTATGCCTCTTTTGCACGCACGCACGCGCACGCACACACACACACACACACACACACACACACACAGGGCCCTAAGGGTCCCATCCATCATGGGGGACAGGTGTAACTCACACCAGGGAAGGTGTGTACGACAAAGCTGCTAAACGCTGTTAAGAACCCCCTCCAGTCACAGCTGAGCTGAAATTCTACACCGCAGACACACACAACACACACACACAACACACACACGTCACAGTATGTGTGAAATCGGTCTTCAACCTGTATGTGTGTAACTGTCAAGGTGTTCTGGAACACTCCTGCTCATGCTTATGGCGCAGGATCGCTTTGTCTTCCAACCAGTCTCGCTGTCATGGAGTCAGGATGATAGGCTGCATCATCCCCACAGGAGACACGTGAGGACTTTGAGCCCAGTCCTCCCCAAACATGTACTTGAACTCATCCCTTCAGCAGATAAACAAGAGCTCTATTCATACTCCTTAGCACACAGTGGCTCTGTCACCAGGGCTCTCTGTCTCTATAAAGGCTGGAGGAGAGGGAGAGAGGACATGACTGGCATTTAGACGGGGAATCAATTACAGCCAATTAGCCAGTCCCAGGTGGCTTCTCTCACAGCTCCACAATGGGCCCTTTGAGCCAGGAACGAGGCTAATCGTTCCATAAAGCCTGTCTCTCTGGCTGGGCTAAAGAGCTGTGGGTGTGCATGTGCGCATGTGTTTGCAGATCAAGAGGAGATTGGAAGTCGAATGTCTCACATTCATCTTTACAAGACGCCCAAATGTACAAGCAAAACTGTGTGTATTTTGCAGTGTTTATAGAACGTGAAGTTAGTATAAAGACACAGTTACATGCATGCACGCGCACAAGCATACGCACACACACACACACACACACACACACACACACACACACACACACACACACAGAGTAATACACGCTCCAAAGTTGTTTGTGAGACAGCTCCAGATGGGCCAGAGATGCAATGAGGATACAAAAAAGTGGTCTGATGTTGTAAATTATTGAGAAACGCTGAGGGCATAAGAGATAAAAAGTTTGTGTGTATGTATGTGTGTGTGTATATGTGTGCCTGCTTGCCCCCAGAGCGTGCCAAGCCAAGCTGTGTGATTATTCACAGTTCAGCAGGTTCACTCACTAAGGCGAGTGAGACATACACGTTAGCCTCTATCTCTGGGTCTCTTAATGGATGCAAGCTAACGCTAACACTCTTCTCTATCCTAAAGGACCAGGGCTAACGCTAACATCACTCCCTCCGCTATTAATGGACTGTAGCTAATGCTAACACCACTGTGACTATTAATGGACTAAGACTAAGGCTAACACGACTGTTACTATTAATGGACTGAAGCTAATGCTAACGTCACTCTGGGATAAGGAGATGGGTACTAGTTAAGATGAGCTTGCTTGATCACAGGCTGGAGGCTGATCTTAACGAGGGAATGAAGACAGAGAAACATCTTCATTGTAAGATCTGGATGTGTGTGTGTGTGTGTATCCACCTACCCCGTAGGACATTGAGTCTGGTGGAGGTGGTGATCTCCCCGGCTGTGTTGGACGCGTGACACTCGTAGATGGCTTCGTCTCTCGGCGTCCGTAAGGGCTGGATCCTTAGAACCGAGCCAGACCCGTCGTCAAAGTCAATCACCTGGGACAGGAGACACACAGGTAGCAGTGAGGGCAAAGGTCAGGAAAAACAGCCATTATTTTATATTTTAATTCTCTATAAAATCTCTTTAAAACATCCTTGGGCGTGAGAAAGGTGCTGTATAAAAAAAGGTGAAATTATTATTCTCATTGTTATCAGTATGCCATATGTGTGCACTGTTCTGTGTCTGGCTGTACTGAGTCTGCGAAGAGGCCTCTGAGTCCTCAAATATCAATCTCTATGATGTGACGATTGTGTACAAATATCTATACCAATGATACACCAATACCTCATGATCGTTTCCATCGTTTCAAGATGTATCTAATAAACTCTGACCCAAACATCCCCTGGGGAGTTTTTAATCTCAAGCAGGAAGTGACCTTTCCAAACTCTAGAGGAAGTATAATTATTAAAAGGAGGAGACTGATCTTGGGGCAGCTCTTAACCCATTCTCATTGGTCAAAATTGGAGCCTTTGGTGCTCATGGGTAAAGCTCCTGAGAGATGAGAGTCTAAATGAAAAGTCACGATCCCCTCAAAACTAATATGGCTGCCTTGTGCAATATCAGCTGCTTCCCAGCCAGCATACTATCAGCAGATATGATATACGCTGATAGCATCATATCATGATTTCAGAGTGAAGTCTCATCGCTTGTGGCCTGCAGGTATTTTTTTGAAGATATAAAAGGCGTCATTGCAGAGTTTGATACTTTTTCTGATCTATTCTGGGCTACACTTTGAGAAATACTTGCAAAATACGGTTTGAGTTCCTTGAATGCAGCATAGTTACATCTGCGAGGTTAAAACCAAGTAAATCAACAGGACAGACTGGTGCTTCACCTCAAATCTCTGGTTGCTGACTTTCTTGCCCTTCTTGTTCCAGACGATCTTGGGCTGGGGGTCACCTGTGGCCTGGCAGACGAAGGAGGCCACGCCGCCCTGCACCCCCGTCTGGTCTTCTGGGGTTCTTGTGAACCTGGGTGGTGCTGGGGGAAGGAGGTGACAAAAATCATGATCTGTGTGATTGTGTGTATGTGTATGGGTGTGTACAATGTAACTCGTTCATTTAGCAGGCGCTTCCAGCCAAAGAGACAGACAGGGCGTGCGTGTCTGTGTACTGTAACTAGGCGTTTTCATAAGAAGACGTGAGTGTCGTGCCAAAGTCTTTCCTTCCACAGAAGCAGCCACACGTGCATCCTGCTGTGATTGAACACTGCTTATCTCCTCTTGATTAAGGTGTCAGAAAGTAATCTCTGAACGGAAGGTTTTCACATATACTGTATAAATCGGATATAATTCGGGCTGTATGAAATCCCCATTTGTGAGAAGTGCACGCTTTATGATGTGTGTGTGAGCGTGAGTGAGTGAACAAAGAGAAAAGGAGAGTAGGATATCAAGAGGAAGAGAGAAAGAAAGACAGAAACAGAGCGTGTGTGAGAGAGAGAAAGACAGAGAGAGGGGTGTCTGTACTGTACATGTGTGTGTGTGAGAGGAAGAGAGACTGAGGAAGAACATTTGTAGGTTTGAACTTGTGGTGGCATTTTCCGAACTTTTCCCCATGTGTGTGTAAACGTGTGTGTGTTTGTACGCATGTGGGCATTGCATGTGTGTGTGTGGCTTATTTATATGTACATGTAGGACTGTGTTCCATCATGTTTCCTTTCTGTACTCATATCAGCAAAGGAGCTTAATATTCTTTATCTCTTCCTCCCTCCCTCTTTCTCTCTCTCCACCATAAAGGATTTGTGAAGTATTACTCCTGACATGACCACTAAAGCCCCGGGTTCTACCAACGCCACCAATATCATAACCGGCTCCACGGCGGGATTGTAAAATCATGACATCAAAAGATTCTGCACGTCAGTCACGGAACGTCACCGAGAGCTTGGCTAATGGTATTCCGGCCCGACGAGAAAATCCCTACTTAGGGGCTTACCGCCAACCGCCACGACAAAGGGAGAGAAATTGCTTTTTGCCGTTTTTTAAAGGAGGGAGGGAGGAAGGGAGAGAGGGAGAGACAGAGAGAGAGACAGACAGACAGAGGAAGAAAGAGAATAAGATGTTTGGTCAGAGAGAAGGTAAGCAGAGAAAAAGAGGAAGTACAGAGAGAGAGAGAGAGAGAGAGAGAGAGAGAGAGAGGGAAAGAGGAAGTAGAGAAAGAGAGAGAAACAGGGTGAGGACCAAGAGGAAACGGTACCTAACATGCACAGAGGGCACCCAGCCCTCTCACCTCACCTGCTCTGACTCTCATATGCTCCTGGAAGGCCCTCCTCTACATGAACCAGCAGCAAGGGCGATGTGGGTGGGAGAGAGAGATAGAGTGAGAGAGAGATGGAGAGAGAATGAGGAGCGGGAATCGCTGCCTTAATCCTCTCGTTAATCTCTCACCCACAAAACAAATGAAAAGTGTAAAGCTGGTAGTGCCAAGCTAAAATGGATACATGGATATTACCTCTCTCTCTCGCCCATCTCCCAATTTCTTTCCCTTCCTTCTTTCTAAACAATTATTTTAAATAAACTTCACTCACCACTTTGCCTAAAAAATACTCTTTGCTGCCAAAACTACGTCTCTTTCTTGTCCAATCTCTATCTCTCTCTTATCCAATCTCTGTCTCTCTTCATCCTTCCGGTGCTTCCTTCTCTTTCTCCTCTCTTTTGTCGCTCTTTCTCTCTTTTGTCACTCTTTCTCTCTCTCTTTTGTCACTCTTCTCTCTCTCTCTCTCTCTCTCTCTCTCTCTCTCTCTCTCTCTCTCTCTCTCTCTCTCTCTCTCTCTCTCTCTCTCTCTCTCTCTCTCTCTCTCTTGTGTGGGTTTAATAGTATATACTGTGTGTACACAGTACTGCACTTTCACTGTCTTGAAGCTCTTTTAAGCTCATTCCTTCCCCCCTCTCCTGTTTTCTCCCCCCGGACAACAATGTTCCATTACTGGAGGAACAGACCCCGTTCTCTCAGGTCCATGTCTTACCCACATACAGTACCAGCTATAGTGGATTAAGTAGGCGAGAGAGAGAGCATACAACAAAAGTGGAGATCCACTGAGATAGAGATTTAGATGGAATTAGAGTGTTCCAATCTTTGTGTGTGTGTGTGTGGCTTTGCAATGCATACAGTAGGAACTACATGGCAGATGGTGTGGCTTACAAAGTCAGCATGATGACGGTCGCCAACCACTTTCGAGTTCTGAGGACGGCAAACTTTGATACTGGTGTGTGTGTGTTATATCGATGTTTGGTCCTTCAATAAGATATCAGAAGGCCAGGGCACAGTTTGGGTTAAAAGTGGAAGCTATGTTAACACAGAAGGTAAAGTGTTGAAAGCTAGCTAGTAGTGTCAAAAACCAAAGGTTTTCGGCCTATAAGTAATTCTTACAGCCATCCTTGGAGAGGTGTGTGTGTGTGTGTGTGTGGAAGAGTTGAGTCGATGCTAGTCTATTTCTGCTCAGAGTCTGGATACTGTATCATTGCTCAAAAGTAGGAGAGAATAAATGGCTACTGAACCTGAACGTTGGATCGATACTAGGCACATCCTCTTTAAAGACTTTCAGTTAGCGTTTGTATGTATGCGTGTGTGTGCATCAGTGTGTGTGTGTGTGTGTTTAATAGATTTAAGAGAGGCTCTAAAGACTATTATGAATGTTGGCATCACTTGTCTTGTATTTGTGCCAACCTCTTTGTATGTGTGTGTGTGTCTATGCACAAATGTGTGTGCATGTGCAGATGCAGGGAACGAGAAATTAGGGGAGATGATTATTTTCCTGATCTGTGTGTGATCTGTGTCATTGGAAGGGTTTTGTATGTGTGTGTGTGTGTGTACATGTGTCATCTGTGTGTTTGTGTCATGATTTTTGGACAACCAGAGAAATTAGGCCAGTGCCAGTTTTGAGCCCTGGCCAGCCTCGCTAGCAGTGATGATACAGAGAAGGGTGGGCAGCTTCCAAACAGCATTACTTAAAACGGGCTGTCCTGAGATGAGGACACTAATCGCAGTGTAGCGGCTAAAACATTAATGAATTCATCGAATTTTAACATCTGCAATAAACAAGAGTATTTTGTGAGAAATGACATTGACTATGAATGATGAATCAACTCATTCATTGATTATTATCTGATTTGGTTATAAGACCAACCAGAATATGCACATCGCAATATCTTGACCTCTATGAACTATGATTTACAATCTTGGAATTGGGGTTGACCAGGTGACCACGAACAACTGTTCAGAATCTGAACAAGATACTGTTTAGGCTTTTAAAATGTTTAAACTTTTGCTTTCAATTGTTTCAGATGAAGATGTATCTAGTCTGGGACATGTGATTTGGGAGGATGCTTGCAGTGGTAAATACTTTCTCTTCTTGAGCTTCAGTTCACCGGCCAGTATCCAATGATCCGCTAACGTGCGATGTGATGCGCATTACTTCCGACGCCAATACCGATGTTTGTCCAATTAGTGTGCACACTCACCCTGCCCTTAGCACAGCCTGCTGGGTTTGGCTAGCTCAAAGTTAATCAGAGTTAATTTGTTAGAAACACATGAGGGAGGAATTAATCAAATAGAGGCCTCCTTTTATGCTCAGGTCATTACTAACACATGGACTAGCCGCTGGATTCGCTACTTAATGGGTCAGAGACAGCCTTCCCATAGAGCGCAATAAGGGTGGGTGCTTCTCAGCGCTAGTCGGGGCCCATTACTTGCGGATGGACGCACTGCTAAGCTAAAGCTAAGCTAACGCTAACCGGGACCTCATTATTTACAGATGGATGCACCGTTAAGCTAACGCTAAGCTAACGCTAGTCAGATCCCATTACTTGCGGATGGACGCACATCAATGCTAAACACTAATAGCTTTGTACCCTGCTCTCGGGCATTCCGGCACAATGGGATACTTGAACACACAGGGGGCAGACGGAACCTCTTTCTCATCAACATGGTCAATGTTACAATGCTCATCACCAAACTAATCCGTCTTCTTTAGGATTAGCATTAATAGTTAACAATGGAAACCTTATTGAAGTATTCAAGAAGTACAATTATATTTTAGTAGATGTGTCATGAGCACAAGGCTTCAGAATTTAAAGGCCTTTATTTACAATTCAGAAGGAATTAACAGGCATTCCTAAACTGCAGAATAGCCATCAGTGGGAAAATGTTTGGAATTATGAGAAATTGAGACCCTTTGACCCACTTGCATCTTCAGACAGCAAGTCAGAATCCCTCTATCCATCTCATCCATGTAACCATCCAATATCCATGCTCCCTCTAATCTCTGATCCACTCTTAACACTGTACACACATCATGCTATCTCCCACACATCTGTCTGACCCCCATGTTAAATGCCCCTGTCCTTACTGGACATGTGCTGACACTGACATCTCTTCCCATCATCCATCACAGCCTAATCAGCTCTTCACAGATCTGAGGATGTGTGGCACACTCTGCTGCTTTAAGTTGCTTGGTGTTAAAGTGTAGGGCAACGACCGGGTGAGTGAGTCGCAGGGCCGACAGAGGACACACACACGCGCACTTCAAAGGCCATACAATGACTTAATGCAAGGTAGAGTTGAGATTAGAACATGCTATTTCAAGTACATTCACATTGTCCAGTATTCTCACGTGAAAGCTTTAACGCGCCTATCCTTCAGTTTACCAGGCCGCTGGGTAGAAAAGCTTGAGCTGAGAAAGGTTGGCAGATATTATTCCTACTGACAGTGGGTGACACAAAGAGTCAGGCTGTTATCATGGTGCCACTCATGGGGGGACACTGGTGCATTGGCCTACTTTGGCCTGGATCAGAGCATTATTCCTAATCCAGGGGATAGTTGTCATACACACACGTTCAGGCACACAAACCCACCTCCCACACTCACCGATGCACACACACTCGAACAAACACACGCACGTGCTTCAAATAGTCACGAAAAATACATTCCGTCACATGCAAACAATCATCAGAGACCACTAAAGGCCTTGTTACACCAACACTGCCTGAATATTGCACATATGTTGCAAAGTCACGCAAGTTGCAAACCCTCCCAAAATCACAAATTTTGCGAGGCTTGCCTCAGAAAGTTCTAGTTAGTGTGTGTACACACGTGTATTTATTTGAACTATTACCATAAATCCCAAATACACTAAGGAACTTATGTTCCTCACAAATTCAAGTGCTATTTCTAGATGTTTTGACGGGTTTAGGGTTAGAATTACATGTCGTAGTTATAAGTTGTGGATATGGATTTTAGGGGGATTAGGGTTCATGATATGTTTTTGGGTTAAGGTTATGCTTAGGATTAGTGGAATTTTCGAAATGGACTGAATTGTGAGTCTACACAAGACTAGTAAAACAAACACGTATATGTGTGTGTTCCGGTGAACCATCTTTTTAATCTTAAAGTGTAGAAACACACACCGGGACATCTGATCTCCCACCACCTTAACTCAACCATTCTTGCTCTCTTTCCAGTTATCATGGTCTGCCCAATGTAGCGCAGAGACAGACAGGAGTAGCGAGAGAGACAGAGATGAGAGAATGGGGGCAAAGTGTTGAAGAGTGAAATAACGAGTGAGGAACAGAAGGGGCCACAGAGAGGTGAAGCACAGTAAGAGAAAGAAAGACAGCAAGAGCAGGAAAGTAAGATAGGGCAAGTGGGGGTTGTATGGTTTTGATGGATTGAACCTTTTACAGTCAGACCCCAGGAGGGGGGAAGAGAGAGAGCGAGAGACATAGAGAAAGAGAGAGAAAGAGAGGGGGGGGGAAAGTTGGAAGAGAAAGAGAGAGAAGGAGGGGGTAGAGAGGTAGAGAGAAAGAGAGAGAGAGAGAGAGAGAGAGAGAGCACAGGCCGGCAGATGTGTGCTTACATACAGAACCATCCCTTGTACATTGTGTGTTTGTGTGTCTGTAGGGGTTTGTGTGTTCCGGTCATGGAGTAGACACTAAATCCACTCAGCGTTAGACACAGCTTGGAGTCTACAGTAAGTATACTGTATGTTCCTTCACATGAAACCACACTAATACTTCACTGATACTACACTATGCATCTTCACACTACACTCATACTCACAATACACTACTGATACACCTCAAATACACACACATAACACAAACATATCTATTCATAAATAATACAATGACAAAAATAGATGACATGTTTTGGTTTATCTCTCCAATATCCCCTAAAGATGTGTATTTCTCTCACTACCTTTTTTTCTTTCATTTTCTCTCTCTCTCTCTCTCTCTCTCTCTCTCTCTCTCTCTCTCTCTCTCTCTCTCTCTCTCTCTCTCTCTCTCTCTCTCTCTCTCTCTCTCTCTCTCTCTCTCTCTCTTTCTCTATATCTCTCTCTCTCTCTCTCTCTCTCTCTTTCCTTCTGCTTCTGTGCATTCTGTTTCAGTAACCATGATGTCAGAAAGGAATCCTGGCTGTCAGTCTTCTACATAAAATGACAAAGAGGCATATGATTTCATATGCCATCCCTCTCTGTCCCATTAGGACACACACACACACACACATACATACACATACACACACCCACCCACACACAGGGAAAATGATCTGATTAGCCATATTCTGGAAGGTTGTCCAATGCCAAGTAATACTGGGATGGACAAAAACAGCTGGCCCAGCTCACTTCCCACACACACATACACACAATCACACACATACACACAATCACACACAACACACACAGATAAACCCTAATACCAAGAAAAGGCTGGAACAACCTTGTCTTTGCTACCCATGTCAGAGGAATGGGGGTGAGTGTTCGTGTGTCTGTGGTTTGTGTGTGTCTGTGGTTTGTGTGTGTCTGTGCGCCTGCAAATGACATTGAATGGAACAAATCCTCTACTATGACCAACATTTCTTCAAAAATGTTTTGTGGTTGACATATATGTTATTGTATAGCTAGATGTGCATGCATTTACAGTATGTGTGTGCGTGTGAGTGGTGGGTGTGTATGTGAAGGAGAGAGATAGGTGAGAGGGAGAGGGCTTACAGTCAGCGTCAGCGAAGAAGAGGAAGCTGAGGAGGAGCAGGCCTGGGCTGGCAGAGTGCATTGTGGGACATGTAGGCACCTGCATGCTGTGGCAGCATGTGATCTCACTGCCTCAGTGACCAATAGGATGACAGGATGGAGCCCTCACAACCTGGAGAGAAAGTGAGAGAGAGAGACAGAGAGACAAGAAAAGTTAGCCTGAGACACAGAATTGGGTGGATTTGTACCTAGAACACATAATGACAGCAAATACCAAGCTCACTTAGGCACACACACACACATACACACACATACACACACATACACACATGCGCGCAGCTCCCTCCAGGCTCTTTGTTCCAGCGGTGCAGCTGCCTCTCCTATTTTCACCTCATTAGCACTGTGCGGTTTGTGTGCATGTGTGTGTGTGTGTGTGTGTGCCAGATACATGATATAAACAAACAAATACAGTATTGCATTTGGATTTTTGCCCATCCTAACAGTTGCTGCTGTCTTGACATCTAAAGCAAACTTGAAGATCATTACAGAATATACAATATATTCTGTCTTGTTATATGTTTTAATCTATACCCAAGTGAGAGAAGGAGTGTGAGAGAATGAAAAAGAGAGAGTATTCTTCTTTATCTATGCGCTTCGTACTGTAGATGCAGTCCCTGTGCTTAGATTTGTGTACCCGTCTGTGTGTACCTGCATACTCTTACATTATAAATAGGACTGTGTGCGTGTGTGTGTGAGAGAGCACAGATGAGACAGTTATCCAGAAAAGGACCAGTGAGAAGAGCCTGGTCCTAATCTTTCCTTCAGAGCAAGCCTATGTGCTTCCCAAATGAAACCAACCGCTCCGAAAAGAAAAATGGAGGGGGTTGGGGGGACAACAAAGACCTCCCAGCTCAACCGAGGCAAAGTCTGCCAACACACACACACACACACACACAAACACACAGGATTTTTCACTTAGTTTAGTCCAAAACAATTGCTTTTTGGGATAACCTAGTTCTATCCCTTAACACAGATTGGCGATGGACTGTTGGGCGCTGCTGTAGTGAAGAGGCTGAGGGAGCAGAGAGGGAGCTGGACAGGACCATGAGATCACCCGGTGACAACCCTGAACAGTAACACAGCATTTTGGTGGTGACACGTAGCTTTTAGCTAATGCTACTGTCACTGGCTCTATGAAGAGCTTATATAGTGTTGGATGGTGTGTGTGTACGTGTGTCGATGTGGCTCGTATTGCATGGGTCTGTTTCTTTTCTCTTTTTATCTATGTCTTGGCCTCTCCTCTTTCATCCTCCTTCTCTCTACCTCTCTCTCTCTCTCTCCCTCCCTCCCTCCCTCCCCATATCTGGTATCTTAGCCTCCTAATTAAAAGGACAGGCTGTGAAATGTGCCTTTAAATTATGCAGGAGTCTATCCCATGGACATTATAAGGAGGACCACACACACACACACACGCACACACAGCAGATTATAATCTGAAAAGAGCCAGCCCACAGTGCCACGGCAGAGAAACATCATTTGAGCAGATCCAGGGCCAGACGTTGAGCCACTCGTGTCCATGATTCCCTAT
The DNA here is from genome assembly GCF_038355195.1 of Osmerus mordax. Taxonomy (NCBI): domain Eukaryota; kingdom Metazoa; phylum Chordata; class Actinopteri; order Osmeriformes; family Osmeridae; genus Osmerus; species Osmerus mordax. The sequence continues at coordinate 11,124,371 of NC_090063.1, read as the reverse complement.
CAGCCAGCTGCACACTGCTGAGCCCTCCAGCCCTCCATCACACTTATCTCTGGGATGGCTCCTGACAGAGCGCTTCACCAGCGGAGGATGGAGGGAGCGGACTGAGGACAGCATGGAGGGAAGGAGACGGAGGAGGACCGGATGGGAGGAACAAGATGGGGAGGCAGAGGAGATGGGGAGGAGAAGAGCGAGTGCCGCGGAAAAGGAGAGAGGGGAAGCAGGAGGAGGGAAGACGTGAGGATGAGATCAAGAGAGGGAAAGGGAAGGATGGGTGAAGGGATGACTGGAGTGGGCGGAGGATGAGAAAAAGAGCAACTACGAAGAGAAGAGAAGGGGATAGAGAGGGAAAGAGAGAAGAGAGATAGAAAGAAAGAAAGAAAGAGAGAGAGCCCAGATCCTAAAAAGCACAGCTGCAGGGCAACTCTGTCCCGTAGAGAGAGAAACAGTCAGTATCTTCATTTAATACGCCAACGCTAGCCTGAGCCACCCAAATGTAATTAGACACACTTAGACACACAATTAACTTATTCCTTTCGCCCCTGAATCAGAACGACTGGAGACAGCGTCGCAGAAAAATTAGATGTTTTTGTGTTTACCAACGTTCAACGTCAAGAAATAGTTTAGAGGGCACTGTTTATCCTTTCAGGCATACTTGACAGTAGTGTCTGTGGGGACAGAATAGGATGACAAACCATGTTAAGAGAGAAAGAGAGAGAGAGAGAGAGGGAGCGATTGCAGTCTTAATTACCTCTCCCTATAGACTGACTCACTTGTATAGTTGCCTACAGCGTGTGTGAACATGTGTGTGTTCCTTGAATTAGCACTAACAAAATCAAGTCTTCGAGGCACATTGGGGTTACACAAACTGTATCACAAAGTACCAAAATAGAAATTAATTTAAAATGTTATCTTTTCCCTAGTTTGGGGGACATTTTACAAAGAATTGATGATATGAAGGCGATAAAAGTGACTGGCCTCTCGCCAAAAACACTAGCCAATTATCACCCTCGGCATTCTGGGTATTTAAGATCTCAGCCCCAACAGGAAATCCATACTGACTCAGAGGAAGAGAAGAAAGTGTGCTTGATTGATGTTTTAGTCTGTCTGGGTGTTCTCATCCTGCTCCCTCTCTCTCTCTCTCTCTCTCTCTCTCTCTCTCTGTCTCTCTCTCTCTCTCTCTCTCTCTCTCTCTCTCTCTTGGCTCCAGTCCCTGCCTTGTATGTTCCTTTTTTTACCCTATCATCTCCCTCCCTCTCTTTGCTCTCTCTTTCTTTGCCCTTCACCATAATATCTCCAAACAACCAGTCATTTCCGACAGTAAAAGACTCTGTTCTGACAGCTTTTCAAGCATGGCTGGCTCTTCTATTTGAAGAACATCAATCCTGATCCTCCGTTTAGAAGAAATACTTAATTAATACATTCTTACATTACCCAGAATTATACACCCATTGTGCGGGAGGAAGGCTTCTGTCTTATTGACAGCCCTCAGCGATCTAGGCTGGACAGGGGGACCAGTAAGAGCAGGCTTGGGAGGGGCTAACACAGCTGTGAGAGCCCAGGCTGTGGCTGGTCCCTGGCAAGAGGCCATACAGTCTGATTGAGTTGGGGAGTGAGGGACAACAAAAAGAGAGTGAAAGAGAGGGTGGAAAGAAAGAGTGAGTGTGTGAGAGAGTGAAAAAGGACGGAGAGAAAGAGAGGGGCGAGATAAAGAGAAGGGGAAAGAGGGACAGACGGAAGCACAGAGAGAGAGGTGGGGAGTGGAGTGGATTAGTAGGGGAGAAATCAACAACATTTAATTACCCATTTACCCAGCCTTAAATGGAACATTCATTGAACATTAATTGAGTGTCACATTAGTGAGAGGGTCATGCAGTAAGCAGTGGAGTAAACAGCGGGAGCTGTGTGTGTGTTATTATATGTGTGTGTGTAATTATGTGTGTGTGTTATTATATGTGTGTGTGTAATTATGTGTGTGTGTTATTATATGTGTGTGTGTAATTATGTGTGAGTACTGAACACTATTCAACATGTATCTTCAACAGGTTTGTGTGGCTTGTGTCTTAATGTGTGTTTCATGTAGGTTTCTGTGTGTGTGTGTGTCTTTAAGTGACTTTCTGCCATTTTGATTATTCCTGCCTTTAGCAGTAGATGGTTCTGAACTGAAGAGAAAAGTGCATGTCAGACTCAGTCATCTTTGTAATGTGTTTTAGTGTTTGGATTAAAGGATGGATGGATGGATACACCGATGGGCATACTGCTCTCTTTGTAAGTATAGAATAAAAGAACAGAAGGGTAAAATGTAATAAGAGGCCACTGCAAATTTACCCATCTGTTCCCCACTCAAAATTCTCAACCTTTTTAAAACAGATTCAATGTTCTGCAGAGCTTTAAATATGTATATATATATATATATATATATATATACACACACACACACACACACACACACACACACACACACACACACACACACACACACACACACACACACACACACACACACACACACACACACACACACACACACACACACACACACAGGGCAGACTACTCCGCATGTACAGTTCATACTCCACCTTGATTGGCATACACACACAACCTTTTCATGTGATTGTGCTTTCCCACAGAGGGGTTTAATACCACAGGAACATAATACCATCTCTTACATATACTAAAAACAGGATTTGTTCTTCAGAAAGTAGGAGGTTAGAGGCTAACTCTTCACTTACTGGCCTGATTCTACTTTCATATACTGTCTTGGCCACATCTCTATGAGAATCCTAATATGAAATTCATGATTTCTTGATAGATTTGATAAATGTTTCTATTCATATGCACCATGTTATGTCAATTCTCGTCAATAGTCTATTGTGCAGTCGTATGCATTAGTCAGTATTGGCCTTTCTGTGTCGGCACTCTAATGTGCTGTTGGCCTGATAACCACTACACACACACACACACACACACACACACACACACACACACACACACACACATACACGCACATGCGTTCCCATACATATACACATGAAAGCACACAAACAAATTATTGACCATACTTCCTCATTGAAGCAGACTGAGTGAACATCCTGTGCTTTCTAAGTCACCCTCGTTGCGAATCAAACTACTCTGCAGTTCATGAACCCGGATTGGTTCCATAAACTGCATACTGTGGTCATACTGTGGTGCGCCACCGGTCCAGAGATGGACGCTCTGTTTCGCAATCAGCATATTTTCCTCTTCTTTTCTGACACAATGATGGATTTCACTCCCTGGGCCGATACAGAGTGTGGTTTTGAATACAACGGGCAGTCATCTGCCTCTGAACGGTTGTTGTGGTCCTAGATCTCCCACCTTCACCCATCAGGGATGTTTACACGTGGCAGACTCATGGCACGACTACAGAAGGTCAGATAAAGGTTGAGATGGAGTCCAGATAAATACAAGAATACATGAATTCAGGGAGTGTTATTTAGACCAGTGCTTTCTGAGATGGTGTCTTCCGTGCATGTGAATGAACACTGGAGCCTGTGGCTCACGTCTGTAGTCCAGTTGAAGGTCATTGCGGGTCCAGCAGGAGAGGGAGCACAGAAATATAGACCTGATCAATTGTCTCAGATGTCACGCACGATCACGGATGGAGTCGCGTCTCTCTTTCATCTTCTGGTCGATGTCTGATCGATAGGGAGGGCGCGAATACTGTGTGTGTGCGGCAACTCAGAGTCTTCCAACGGTGTGTGAGTGTGTTCTGACAGACGCAACAACAACAAACGCGCTGAAGGTCTACTGCCCTGACACTCTCCATGCCCTAGGGTGACACTGTCCCAGATTGGGAAAATGACATGGGCTTCTACATGTTTCTATGCAGAAAAGTGCATGAAAGTGAAGTCAAACAGAGGGTGTGAGGGGACAAATCACCATGAGACTGTATATGTCATGAATGTTGGTTTGAATATTCCACAGTTCCCAAGGCCCCCCCCCCCCTCCTCTCCAGTAGCTGCTAAGAGCACATGGACAGAGGCTCCAGGCCTGCTGCTGCTGGGAGCAGAAATCAGGATCCCCAGAGAGAGAAAGGTAGAGAAAGAGAGAGAGAAAGGGAGGGAGGGAGGAAAGGGAGAAGCAGGAGGGAGACAAAGCAAGAGGAGAATAGAGAGAAAAAAGGGGTGGAAGAGGAAGGTATCGTGAGAGAATGCAAGACAAGGCAATGAGCGTGGGGAAAAAGAGAAAGAGAGAGGGAAAGAAAGGAGGGGGGGGGTGAAGCAAAGAGAAAAGGAGAGAGAGAGAGAACCCATATCCCCTGAAGCTCAATAATTAAGAGTTGGAGGTCATAAATAAATGATGGGAGCTTTTTCTACAAGTGCTCGTCTCAGAGAGGGGAGAAGGTAGGACGGGCAGGGCACTAAGTACACCGCCGATTAAAAATGGATGCCTCGAATGCGGGGGCCCGTCCACGGCGCAGGAGAACGTTGTGACAGCAGTTGCCTTGGAAACCAGGCCCCCAAATGGCCCATGGTTGTCACGGTGAATCACATCATACAACCTTGCTCTCCCCGGTGCTGGGGGCTTCCGACCGTGATGATGTCAGAGCGGAAGTCAGTGTGTGTGTGTGTGGCTGTCTGTGTGTGTCCATCCGCTGATAGAAGTTTGCCCCACTTTTTGAAGTCCGGCTAGTTTGGGTTGCTGGTTCGATTCCCTGTGGGTACCCGCCATATGCTAAGTGACTGTACATTTACATTTAGTCATTTAGCAGACGCTCTTATCCAGAGCGACTTACAGTAAGTACAGTGACATTCTCCCCGAAGCAAGTAGGGTGAAGTGCCTTGCCCAAGGACACAACGTCATTTGACACGGCCGGGTATCGAACCAGCGACCTTCTGATTACAAGCCCGACTCCCTCACCGCTCAGCCACCTGACTCCCTATCACCTGACTGTATCATAGTGATAGGTGAGAGCATGACTCCTGTCTGACACAAGTCTGTCGGTTCAGTCAAAGATGGCTTTTGAAGAGCCGGCAAGAGGTGGGGAGCAAAAGAAAAAGGGAGAGAAATAGACAGACAAAAAGCTAGTGTGTGTATGTGTGTGTTGTGTGAGTGGTCTAGGAAAACCAAGTCTATTCAGTACAATGGTTACACCCACCCACGCACACTGGGTGTGAGGATGATAGATGTGGCCAATGCGTATTCACTAATGATGTTGCTTTTCTACAGGTACACTCTTGCACTTTTTGAGGTTCATGTTGTTTAATTGTAACTTGTTTAACTACATGCTCTTATGGTTCTTCCCTTTGGCACTTATTTGTTTTTTTCACAATGTATACTCATGTTTTGGCTACCTGCAATGTTTGGGGCTATCTCGTTGTTATGATCAGTGACCTATGCACTTTTGTAAAGCTCTCTCTTGGAAGTCGCTTTGGATAAAAGCGTCTGCTAAAATTAATAAATGATGTCATCGGTCAGTCCTTCCTCCCATTGGACAACAGTCTCGGCGGTCATGGGAGGGAACATTTGAGGACACCAGCATCCCATACAACAGCACAACATCCTCAATCTGAGGTAAATACGACAATACAACACTGACTGTAATCTGGGATGAATAAAACAGTGACATTTTGAGATTAAGACTGATTAAGGGAAACCATGCAACGTTAATATGCAACGCTTGATAGAAAATAACTAAACTGCAGCCTACTCTGAATCAGTAAAGTATCTAATTTACCTGAAGCACAAGCACAATCGAAATTAGCTATAAACTACTGGTAATGTTAAACAATTAAATAAAACTACATAACGTGCAGAACTTTTGTCAAATTAATCTTTCAGCTAACACATGAACTGCGCTGACAATATGAACTGACTGGACATGATTGATAGCTCATTGCTCTTTGATATTGTATAACAATTTTTGTATTTCAGAAGGCGTTTCATTAAATGGGTGCTTTTGTTACTTCTGCAGGTGTCCTGGCAGTCGTACTGAAGCCAGGCGATAAATCACGAAGCTGGCGTCATCTGAGGCATCGTTCGTGATGGATAGAAGCATGTGTACGAGAGGACGTGGAAGTTGCCCTTGTCAAGATATTGAAGCGACGGGAGAAAAGAGAGAGGGATGAAAGGAGGGGGATCTGGTCTGCCTGTCGTCTGGGAAGAGGAGACGAGGTCTAATATGAGATATGAAGAGCCTCGTTTGTCACCTGTTTGTCTTTGTAAACAGACACGCTCACAGTGCCGTGTGTGTGCATGTGCGTTTTCCACGTGTCTGTGTCCTGTGTTTGTGTAGTGCCTTCACATATGTGTGTGTGTTTGCTTCTGTGGTATAATGTGAACATGTGGGCTTGTGTATGTGACTGTTTTCTTTCCACAGACTTTGCCTCGGGGGCTAAACACTGCACTTTAAAAAAGGAAACTCTAATTGAACACGTCTATGAATGAATGTGCTTGATCCTTATATGGATTATGTTTGCTTTGTGAAAGTCATGAGATGCTTGAAATATAAAAGAAAGAAATGGAGACTGAGACACACACACATCCAAATGGCAGACTACACAGTATAGTTCTGCATAGCATTCCTTCTTGCATGGCATCCAAGCAGTACTTTTTCAAATGATTGTGCTTGAACACACACACACACAAACACATTCAGAAACATGCACACACACACACAGCTCCCGCCACAGTCCATCTTCTTTGGCAGAGCTACTGTGTATCCTCAGTGGATTGGTCCAAATCAATGCCAGGCAGGACTCTCCAGTAAGCCACCATTTCATTGGCTAGGCTCCAGCCCTGGAAATGCTGTTAAATAGCCTATGAAGGGAGTTGCGTTGCCAAGCAGTTTAATGTGTGTACACACAGGGACAGAAATTGAAAAAAGGTAGTATGTGTGTGTATGTAACAGAAATAGGGGAAGAGAGAGAGAGGAGGGGGGGGAGAGAAAGGCCTAGAAGCCAAAAGCAGTGTCTGACTCAATCTTAAAGCTCAATAGGAAATGAATGTGGAATTCAGACCTCATTTCAGTGATTGTCATGTCTCATCTGCACTAGCAGGCAGCATATGCTTGCTGACCAATGTCTGATAGATCTCACACAAATACACACACACACTCTTTAAGGTTATTACACAAAGACTAGGATTATAATCTAATCTGACGTTTCCTAGTTTATATGCTGATTCACCAGGTTGAAACCAGTCCGGCCTGCCAGTCCAATGTGTGTGTCTGTGAGTGGGTACGTCTGTGTCTGTGTGTGTCTGTGAGTGGGTACGTCTGTGTCTGTGTCTGTGTGTGTCTGTGAGTGGGTACGTCTGTGTCTGTGTCTGTGAGTGGGTACGTCTGTGTCTGTGTCTGTGTCTGTGTCTGTGAGTGGGTACATCTGTGTCTGTGTCTGTGTCTGTGTCTGTGTGTGTCTGTGAGTGGGTACGTCTGTGTCTGTGTCTGTGTCTGTGAGTGGGTACATCTGTGTCTGTGTCGTACGTCTGTGTCTGTGTCTGTGTGTGTCTGTGAGTGGGTACGTCTGTGTCTGTGTCTGTGTGTGTCTGTGAGTGGGTACGTCTGTGTCTGTGTCTGTGTGTGTCTGTGAGTGGGTACGTCTGTGTCTGTGTCTGTGTGTGTCTGTGAGTGGGTACGTCTGTGTCTGTGTCTGTGTGTGTTACATGGTGACACAAATCCATCACACAGGCTTGTCTGTCTAAAATGAAAAGACTGGGGCCGGGCACACACGCATACACACACACAAGCACACACACACATACAAACATATGCATACACACACACAAACACACATTCACACACGAATGAGGGAGTGGCAGGCGCTTTTGGGTCAGGGGGGTGAAAGTGATGAACAGATGGAGAGAGAGACCTCTGTGATTAGAACAAGGCTTTGGGAAGAGTCTCTCCTCACTCATCAAATGTCTATATGAGACACATCAGAGAGAGAGAGAGAGAGAGACAGAGAGAGAGAGAGAGAGAGAGAGAGAGAGAGAAAGAGAGCGAGAGAGAGAGAGAGACAGAGAGAGAGAGAGAGAGAGAGAGAGAGAGAGAGAGAGAGCGAGACAGAGAGAGAGAGAGAGAGAGAGAGAGAGAGAGAGAGAGAGAGAGAGAGAGAGAGAGAGAGAGAGAGAGAGAGAGAGAGAGAGAGAGAGAGAGAGAGAGAGAAAGAGAAAGAGAAGAGAAAAGAGAGAGAGAGTGAGAGAGAGAGGAGAGAGAGAGAGAGAGAGAGAGAGATGAGAGAGAGAGAGAGAGAGAGAGGAGAGAGAAAGAGAAAGAGAGAGGAAACAGTTACAGATTATTTATGACACTTAACAAAGTTAAGTTAACTTGAATCAAGACTTGGAACAGGGCACCTTGTTCCTGGAGAGTTTACCCTCCTGTAGGTTTCCACTCCTATCCCACATGTGCTTAACCTCAGTCCATTATCAACCTGAATATGAAAAGTAGGTGTGACTACACTAGACTGAGGTTAGAAAAGACAAGGCTGTGGCACCGTGGCTATCTAGGAAACAATTCAATTTCAACTACACACACGCTCACAGAGAGAAACACAAGATGCTAGAGAGATGACCTAGTGGAGAAGTTAGTCCTTACCAGTAATGTTTAGAAACAATTCATCCTGTTCCCCCACTTCTTCTCACAAGTATAGAATGTTATAGAACTTCACGCCTAATTTCTAGATACTTCGTAACGTTTACTTGCTGCATTGTCGAGCGGTTCTACTGTGACAAAGCTTCTGCACTGTGGTAACACTGAGCAGTGTTGGGTTATATCAATAGTACTGTACGAAAGTGGGCTTGAAACACTGGCTACCTAACTGAGCATCTCATTGGTTTATCGACGCTGATGCCAAGAGAGAGAGAGAAGGGGTGGGGGCAGAGAAAGAGGGACAGAGAGACTGTGATAGGAAGATCTGGGGCAGAGGAGAGACAGCTAGTAAGAGAGTTAAAGAGAGAGTGAACGAGAGGGATTAATAGAGCTAGAAAGACAGATGGTAAGAGAGGTATAGACAGAGAGATAGAGACAGGAAAGACGGGTCTGTAACTTTAGAAGACTCCAAACGAAAGTAACCTTGTTATTTCAGAGAGCCCCCATGCCTCTCAGCTTCTTAAACAGGAGGAGGAAGAGGAGGGGGAGGAAGGGAGGAGGAGAGGAAGGGAGGAGGATATGAGGGGAAGAGGTGGACGTAATGGATTTCTCTTAGCTCTGGGTAGGCTTCACTGAAGCCCTGAGGAATCCGATACACCCTCCCCGACGCCCAGGGATGAAGCTGATGGGCCTAATTTAATCTAGAGATCCATGATCCCCTGCTTCGCTGGCTTCCTTTCTCTGTGGAACTTTCTGGAATGGGGAGACTGTATCAGTCTGCTGAGACATCCCTGGATACATTAGGGCATGCACACACACCGCACACACACCACACACACACACACCTTGGTGTATCTGGTGTGCTGGGCAGCGTGCATGCATCTTGGCTAAATCCACATGGGTACCTTTTCTGACCTATTAAAGGCACATACACACATACTACACATCCAGGCAACAGGGCCTCAATGACATGACACTTTAAGTTAACCTACTATATTAATATCTACGCTGGGCTGTCCCTCATTGATGACATCATTAGCATGACAGCTGAGGACAGCACACTGCATAGTTATTACATGGCAGTGAGGAGATTAAACACACACAGACACACACAAATAAACACACACACACGGACAGTTCAGAATAGTAGATTACCCCTTCTCTAAGGACAATCTCTACTAGACCACAGAAAACTATTACACAACAGAGAGCTGATGCTAGCACAGAGCAGGATGCTACCGCAGACACACTCACACTCACACACATTCACACGAACGGTTGGCCGAGATTTGATCCTTAGGGACAAGGGAATGGGAAAACATAACATAATTCCTGAATACAGAAAAACAAGAGCTTGGATTGGTGCCCAAATATCAATCATGCGACATGGGAAGAGGGATGACAATGGAGTGCGACAGATAGAGGGATGACAGATAGAGTTTGAGGAAAGACAACATGGCAGACAACAAAAGGTTTAGTCCAGGTGTCTTGTCACTGTTTCCTCAGACAACAAGGACGGAAAATCCTTAATGACAATTCAAGAAAACAAACAAATGCCTGGGGCTTGAGGCTTAGGTGACTCTAAATGTGAGAATTAGACAATGGCAGCCATTTTGGCTCTGAGGCTGCAAGTCGGCCTGTTGGAGCGGGTGGAGGGAGGGAGGGAGCGACTGGGTCAAGGCTGGACCTGCGCCACGGCTCAGAGAGCACTGCCATGGAGGATAATGATACAGCGAGAGGTCTCTATTCCTTCACCATACACACACAAACACAAGTACGCACATGCAAAAAAGCAACACTCGGATCTGAAACTCTGAAAGTCGACGGTGTAAAAATATATGGTCTGAAACACGTCTTTGTCAGTTAAATACCGGTGCATTGAACTGCCTTGAGTGAAACACCAGTGACATCCCTGAGCTGGTGCCGGAACCAGTGGATGGCCAAAATTTTTTAACCCCGCCCCTACGGCCAACTTGAGGCAGGCTCAACCAAACGATTAAGAGTATTTGCAAGGATTTCAGATGTTATTTGACCTGACCTGGCCATTGAGAAAGAGATTGTGTGTGTATGAGAGAAGAAAAATATAGAGAGGGAGAGAGAGAGAGAGAGAGAGAGAGAGAGAGAGAGAGAGAGAGAGAGAGAGAGAAGGGCACAGAGCAGGAGACTCATGGCAGGGGGCTGGGTGTCAAAACAGCCAAAACAGAAACAAATCCCGCAGAGAGAAGTGATCTGTCCATCCTCATGCCTGGTACAGCTAAGCCAAGGCAGATTAAACCGTTAGTTGACCAAAGGGATGGAGAGATGGGAGGGAGGGATGCATGGATGGATGGAAGGAGAGAGAGAGAAATTGAGTCGTAGACTGCAGAGGGGGGGAAAAGAGTTTTGTGTCTGGCACTCGCCAGCTATGCCGAAAACAACATGCCTGCTATGAAGATATGGTAGGAGAGAGAGAGAGTATCCGATTGCACTATGTTGACCACTCACGCTGCTCATTCTTATCTTATTTTTATATATATTTATTTTATATTTTAAATTGTTGTATTCTTAGATTGTTTAGTTCTTAGAAATAGTTAAACTTGTACTTTTACTTCATTTAAGATTTGTATATTTTTTGTGTTTTGCACCTCCCTGCCACAGTAAATTCCATGTTTGTATAACATACATGGCGAATAAACCAAATTCTGATTCTGAGAGAGAGAGAGAGAGAGAGAGAGAGAGAGAGAGAGAGAGAGAGAGAGAGAGAGAGAGAGAGAGAGAGAGAGAGAGAGAGAGATGAAGAGAAAGTGACTCTGTGAAAGTAAGTATGGAGATGGGTAGATGTACTGAACAGAAAGCATCTGGCTAAGAGTGAAGGTGGTGTGTGCATTAGAGTGACTATTTCTGTGTGGATGTGTGCCGTGTGTTTCTGCTTGGCATGTGTGAGTCTGTATTTCTGTGTGTGTGTGGTTGGAAAATGGAATTGTTGTGGTTCTGGTTGTATCCCTCAGTGTCTCCATCTGATTTGGAACAGAAGGGGGGCTGTAAGAAGAGAGAGAGAAAGAGAGCGAAGAGCGAGAGCGAGAGAGAGAGAGAGAGAGAGGGTAAATCTGACTAAATTTTTAATATGGCGCCATATGCTGCTCTCTACAGGTAAGGGCAGGTCTGATATTAATTACTCAGTCAGACAGACCATGGGTGTGTTTGCATGTGAGAGATAAAAGATGTATACACAGAGAGAGAGAGAGAGAGAGAGAGAGAGAGAGGAGAGAGAGAGAGAGAGAGAGAGAGAGAGGGAAGCAGAGCCAGAGCAGGTCAGAGATTGTACCTTTACTCAGACTTCCATGAAACATCTATCACATCGCCTCCACGGACGCTTGTCCTTGATCAAGCCTGTCAACACTGTTGAAACACAACACAACTAGCTCTCATTCCCTCTGGCAGCTGGGGCTAGGACTTTTACCCTGCCAGGAAACTCACCATAACATTACATACATCACATAACACCTAACAGTATTACTGTTATCTGGGATCAGAAAGCCACTTAAATGCTCACTGTCAAGACAGATAGATGAGACTCATATCACACCTGACATATTCTGCCTTAGAACAGACCGGAAATAGTGTTCAGTAGGACACATTGGTGGACACACTGGTGATGAATACTTTTAAATTCTCCCAAGTGTGTTCGTTTTGACAAGTGAGTTGACCTGAACCCTGAACCTCCATGGACAACCGACTCCAGCTTCTCACACAGGTTAAGCAGGGTGTGGGAGAAAAAGTATCTCTCTCTCACACACACACACACACACATACACACACACACACACACACACACACACACAGCTGGCTCTGCAGACGCTGGCATCCATCACATCTTGTGAAACATAATCTCTCTGAGAGAGGAGCAGCTGCAGTGGTGGCACACACACATGCACGCGTGCACACACACACACGGCTGGGGACCTCAGCTGGGTAAAACATGACACACCCATCTTTGGACTGACATTTGACATGGCACCTTTGACATCGCCACAGCCAATAATAAACACATGCTCTGGAAGAGTAAACCAGGCTCATGCGGGCGAAAAACAAACGAACAAATAAGCATCTTGTTGTGCTGTGTTCCACCTTCCGCTATGGAAGCAGAAAAGGCCTTGCATTAGCACCTGAGGGAACCAAGACACAAAGAGTCAAGGTTCACCCACCCATCCATGTTTGTGTAAGCAGACACACACACACACACCAATACACAAATGTGCTCATCCCATGCACATACACACATACACACACAGCAATGTCTCACATACACCTACACACACGTGCACATCACATGCACACACCCCCAACACACATGACCCTAATTGGTTTTGAACCAGGAGTTCGATTGATTTACAGTGTTGAAAGGAGTGCTGTTGTGTGCTGGTCAGTGTCTTAGGGAAGGAATGCTGACTGTCAGCAAACTACACGCATACACACTACTCTGACCACACAGGTAAAACAAACATACAAATGCACACACATAAACGCACAAATCTTTCAATATAAATTGAACAGACCAACTATTACAGGCACAGCACTACCTAGCCATTAGACACACCTTGACACGCACAATTTGTGTGTGTGTGCGTTTGAGCACTAGTATACATTCCTTAATTCTATGTCACACACGCTCACTCACCGACGGGCACATGATGTGTACTTGCATTTGTGTCTGCCTCAGCATTGTATAATATGTTACAGGGCAGAATCACAAAGTATCACATGAATCCTAGAGATATCGTATCTCGAAAAAGCCACAAAACACCACTTAGTGCACTAAGGTGGAGGGAAGTTATTACCGGTTTTAGGGCGTCTTAGCAAGCATAGGCACCCATGCACGGGAAAACACACCAGGAACACCAGGCGAGCTTTCGCTGCTTAGTCAGCCGATTGTCGTCCATAATATACCACATCTGCCATTAAAGTAAAGTGCACACTGACCAGAGGTTACGGTGTAAAACGAATGCATGTATTATGATTCCCCCCCACAGAAGACACACACTGCATGTAAGCTGTAGTCCTGTAGCAGTTCATAACTTGGACAATATCATCACCAAAATGATGATGTTCTGGTGTAGACTGGTGTAGATTCTGTGCCGGGTCGGGCTAGACCACAAAAAGCATTGATGGGAACACCACACAGACATTCCAAAAAAGGAACGTATTTTAATGTTCTTCGAATAGCCTACTGAGTTCAAAAAGTGTGATCCAAACGTAAGAGGCAAATATCAACAAAACCGTGGGAACCATTAAAACGATCAAAATAAATGTTGAATTCCCGGTGCTATAATAATGCGCGCCAGTGAAGACGCAGGTGGGAACGGGGAATCAAGATGTATAGCTCAAATTATATGCCCATCGTGGAGACTGGAGACTGGGAGATCCAACACAGTAAAAAGCTCATTCCATGCATTGAGACGTATTACCAAAGCTCTCGCGCTGACATCGTCTATGAACCCTGACATAAGTGTAAGACATGCTTTTGAGAAAATAAAAACTCACTTTATTTAATGCCCTTACCTTATCAACATCCTGACAACGGCCGTTGTTAAAAATCAGTCTTCTACTATGATAAAACGTACTGTCGTCGGTAACATCCACTGCGCTCGCCACCGCTTTCCGCTTTAGGGAAATAATCCAGCAGTACCGTGTGTCTGTTTCTCTCTTTCTCTCTTTCTCTCTTCTGTCTATCTCTCTTTCTCTCTTTCTGTCTTTCTGTCTCTCTCTCTCTCTTTCTGTCTTTCTCTCTCTCTCTCCCCTCCCTCTCTCTCTCTCTCTCTCTCTCTCTCTCTCTCTCTCTCTCTCTCTCTCTCTCTCTCTCTCTCTCTCTCTCTCTCTCTCTCGCTCCAATAATTTCGCTCACGGTGTGTAAGAGTTGGTTAGGTGGTAGAGTCCGAATAGGCAAACGGATAGACTAAATTGAGGAGATTTAAAGCAACAGACACCGTAAAGCCAATAGGCTGTTCACTGTTGAAGCTACGTGTGGTGTCACACCGATGAAACCAAAGAGTCCCGGGTTTTGAGTGCGTGAGATTGAGGGACCGTAATGCGTGACCTCCGTCGGGGCGATCGACTGCGAATTGTAATGCCGGACTCGGGCTCGTGACGTCACCGACAGACGGGGACAAACTACAACCGTGATCCTAACTCATACAGTAGGTGTGGTTGTGACTAGTGGGACAATCAAGTTTTTATGGAGTTGGAAACCATCCCAGGCAGGTCTCTCTCTCTCTCTCTCTCTCTCTCTCTCTCTCTCTCTCTCTCTCTCTCTCTCTCTCTCTCTGTCTCTCTCTCATCTCCTCTCTCTCTCTCTCTCTGTCTCTCTCTGTCTCTCTCTGTCTGTCTCTCCAGTCAGTGGGTGCTGACCTAGAACAGCAAACACTATCAGCCCAGCAAATTCCCATCAGCAGTATGCAAATGAGACAGGGTGTGTGAACGTGCCTTTGTTGCAGAAACACACTGATGAGAAGAGGGCCCACACACATAACACACACACACACACAGCCGGCTCTGACAGTGTTAGAGCCCTCGGCGAGATTTTAGATTGTCGCACCCACTTGACACTTTAATGCAAGAAATTAAACATCTTAAACTATCGGAGGATAGTGTGTAATATTGTGCATGCTATCATTGCACAAGTTACATGTATCATTTCATGAAATCAGGTGGTATTTATTCTATCATGTTGTCAACTTGTCACTGGCTGAGTTCAGGGGGCACAGTATATTTATTATTGAAATAAAAGTGTTTTGTTGTTGATGTTGTTGATGTTTGGAAAATGATGTTAGTGTCATAATCTTCTGCAACAAACAAGAAAATCAACCTTGCTCGGTTGTCACTATGGAAGGCGCACTTCGGGGAAAAAGAAAACATTTTTTTTTTTCGCGGTGCCCCCTGAAATTTGGCGCCCGAGGCAACCACCTATGTGGCCTATGACACGGGGCGTCCCTGCACACACACATTCACACACACCAACCCATTCGAGAGTAGCTTTGTGAAATCCCCCTCTCTGATGTTTTCTTATTGTCTTGTCAGTGTCTGCATCGCTTTAGGGATATGTTCCTGTTGTTTAGCGTGTGTGTGTGTGTGTGTATTTCTGTCACTTTGTCACACACTAGAACTGATCTGCAGGGGAAGGACAGATAAGGAATTTCATGGGGCCACAAAAACAAGGGATGTGGATAAAAGAGAGGGAGAGAGGGAGATGGAGACAGGGAAAGGGGAAGAGAGGGAGATGAGAGATGGGGAGGGGTGGAGAGAAAGATGAGTAATAGGGAGAAAGGAAGATA